>NC_061796.1:5813896-6117724 GCF_021462225.1 Girardinichthys multiradiatus
TTAAGTAATTTATAAACACATGTTGTCAGTTATCTCCTGGAACTCAATTTATTTCTTTCTGTTTAACATATCTAGTGATAAGATGTTGGTTTCTATATTCTGCAAGTGGGGACGTCCCCAAAAAGCAGGGATTCTTGTTCTTTGTCTCTAATGTAACAAATCTGATTTAGAATCAGTTAAGATTCTAAGTACAGCCAAGATTTCTGGGAATAATGAAAACTTTCAGAGTACTACAGCAACAAGCAGTTCATTTGAAACAACAATGACTGAAGTGAACATGGTGGACTTTCGTCTCATTGGCCTAAAGTGTAGCTCTCCTTTAAGTGTTAGTTTTACTGTAATGAGAGGTGACGCGAACTTAGAATTCGTATAACTGGAAAGATGTAAGGATTTGTTTTATGCTGCTGGGTTGTCCTAATTCTCACCAGTTTGTTTTCATGAGTGCTGGTCATTTTGCCCCTTCACCATTATTTACTCGACTTTCTGGTACCAACAGTTTAAAATATCTCTTATCTGCTCAGTCTACTGTAAGGACGTGTAGTTAGGACTCCTGCAAGCGTTCTCTCAGTACACTTTTTAGGCTGTAAACATTTCAAGTCAGTTCATTTCAAGTCAGTTCTGTAGGTATAATCCAATCTCAAATGCATTTATTTCAGTTCTGAGCATTCATGGTCAGCCTTTAACCACATACAGGTCCTTCTCAAAATATTAGCATATTGTGATAAAGTTCATTATTTTCCATAATGTCATGATGAAAATTTAACATTCCTATATTTTAGATTCATTGCACACTAACTGAAATATTTCAGGTCTTTTATTGTCTTAATACGGCTGATTTTGGCATACAGCTCATGAAAACCCAAAATTCCTATCTCACAAAATTAGCATATCATTAAAAGGGTCTCTAAACAAGCTATGAACCTAATCATCTGAATCAACGAGTTAACTCTAAACACCTGCAAAACATTCCTGTTTTGAGAAGGACCTGTATATGCCATAATTATCAATTTGTTTTAGAAATAAATACTTGAGATTGACTTGATTTACCAAAACTAACTTTATGATGTGCAGCAGCTGATTTCATATTATGACAATGAGCAAACGGAACTATAATCTACATTTAAGTATTAAAGCACATCAATTTGAAGTTAAACTGTAATGACATGAAGTTGTTTGTTTAAATTGATGCCATAACCTGACACAAATGGGATGAATTGCAGTTTTTCATTACTTATGCAGTTTTTCAGACCTTAGTTTGACCCGCTATGTATTGTAGATTGTATTATACTTGTACTATAACTACTACTTCTACTACAACTAAAAATAACACTAATGCATATTCAATTTTAATTCAAAAGTATATTATGAGAGACTTGACACTTTCAGCAGATAGCCAATATTAATTTCACAGTTTTATTTAAAATTTGGTTTAGAATATCCCTGCAGTTTGCATTTTCACATCAGTTCTACTTCTGTCGTAATGTGTAACAATTTCCTACAGGGAGCTGGACATCACCACAGACCATATTTACTTAAATTTTCTCTTGACTTGTCTTGTTTCATGATATGAAGTATGAAATTCATAGTGTTATAGAGAATTTACTCTCCATAATTGTCTAAAACATTGAGTTAAGCTGGTGCTTTATTACCATGGTTATGGAATCTAATGGCTACAAAGAAGAGCTGCAGTACGAGTGTTGTGATTCAGATAACCACAAAGATGCTTTCACAACTTTCTGCCATTAACTGCTCAAGCTGCTTTTGAGTATTATTTATTTGCTGTTGTTATATTCTGTAAGATAAAACATTAATGCCATGACAAGAGTGTTTTTTCAGCATATTTTTATTGCCGGAAAATCCATCAATGTTGTCATAAAATTTATTTTCACATTGTTATCGATGCAGTAGATAAACAACAAAATGCGAGCTTTGTTAAACATGCAGATACATGAAAAAAGAGCCAAAAGTGAAAAAAGTCCAATCTGTTCTGAAGTAAACAAGTCATTTTCCACTATTTTTACAGTTTTTAAAACCATTTAAAAGCTTAATGTATGCACAATGTATTGCTGAAGGAAAACCACATAAGGTTTCAGTTCCATTTGCTGATGAAATGTGAAAAATAGAGGGTCTGTGATTTTATCAGACTTCCTGCTGTATAGCTCAGAATGTCTCTGTAACCACATACAAAAACACCTGTCAATTTCATAAACCAAAAAAGTAAAGCAATCATTGAAAAAGATCTTTTAATTTCTCTGCACATATTAACACTATTGTCCAAATTCAAGCTTTGTTTAGAGCACTTCATTGCGATTCATATAAGTCCACACTTTCAGTCAGTTTGTGGCTGTTTTCCTCAGTGCTCATTGACCTCTCCTTGCAGGTCAGTTTTGTTTCTGTTAAGCTCATTGATGTCTCAGCTTCTTTCCCCTCAGCAAAGGCAACAGAAACAGACTTTCTCGGAATCCATGACGATAAGGAGCGAGACGATGGGACAAATGACAAGGGGTCCTCTGCTAAGGCATTTTCTAGAACCAACCATATGGACTGCTTCAGCTTCTTCTGGAACTCGTCACACATGAAAACATACAGAATGGGGTTCAGGCAGCTGTTCATGAAGGCAAGACTTACAGTTAGAGAACCTCCAATCTGAACAATGCTCCGGAGATATTGGTGATCATTGACCTTTGTTTCTATGAAACTCAAAACATGAAAGGGCAACCAGCAGATGAAGAATGCAAAAATGATGGAGAAAATGATCCGTTGGGATCTCCGTTGTCTCGTCCTCTGAAGACGCCTAGCACGGATCCCTATGGCCACATATGAGAAAAGTATTGCCAGGAATGGGATGAGGAAGCCCACAAGAAAGCGGATTGTGTACAAAGTCAATATTTGTTCTTTTGTTGTGGTTAAATGGTACGTGCAGAAGGTCTTATTTGTGTAATCAGTGTACACAGTACGAAAGATAGCATAAGGTGTGCTGAAGATCCCTGCAGCCAACCAGATTACAGCACACATGATCTGAGCTTTACGGACAGTGCGCTTGTTTTGTGCCCACACCACCACCCAGATGGACAAACAACGATCAGCACTTATGGCTGTCAGAAAAAAGACGCTGGCAAACATGTTAACTAAACTCACAAAGTTGTTGAGTTTACACATGAACTTTCCAAAGGGCCAGTGTAGCTCCTGGGAGAGAGAGACTGCTGAAAAAATCAGGAAAGCCGTGAAGAGGAAGTCCGCCAGAGCCAGGTTGAGAAACCACACCGAGTTGACAGTTTTCTTCATCTTGAAGCCTGTCACGTAGATGACCAGACCATTACCTACAGTCCCAAACACAATTATTGCACAGTAGATGACCAATGAAAATGTTTGTATGTGCTTGAGAGCCACATCCACTCCTGATGGTTGAACTGAAGTTGTAGTTCCATTATCTGATGAGTAAAAATAGAAATGGTTTGATAAGCATTTACTAGAATGCTGGAAGAGAACAGCTTCCCAATTATCTAATTAAACTGATTAATTAAAAGCATTCCAGATGAATATCTACTTTTATGCAAATTTCACAAGTAAAGTATACAATTCTAATATAGAAAAAAGATCACTTTTGCATGCTGAAAGCATCTTACCACTTTTCATCTTGCTTGTAGCTGCAAGAGATTGCCTTCACTCTGAAATGATCTCTATCTTGTCTTACCCACGTCTGTTCTCTCTGTGTGATTACCCCTCCTCCTGAGCTTATAAACCTACCAATGAAACAGTACAAATGGGAGTCGATCATTTCACAGCATCACATTATAGTGCAAAGCAATCCATTTAAAGTTAATAAGGTATAACATTTTACGTGTCCACTGGACTGACATTACCATGTATTCATGTATTACCTGGGAAGTAAGACGAAAAATGTGGCGTCTACTGGTTTGTCGACCTTCTTTACTCTTATAACTTAAATAGTGTGCAAAATATTAGTAAATCTTGATTTGCGTGTTTTAGTCCTCAAAAGGTAATTCAAGAACAAGATTGCAAGTTAGCAGTTACCATGAAACTTCGCCTTGATGCTTCCATTGGAGAGATATTTTTCATTGTATTGGGGCAATGTATCTAATCAGCAATGGAAATGAAATGAAAACGAGTGCTGTGTCCAGTTTGCAAATTGTTTCTCTGTCATATGGTGCACACTGTCACCTGAACCAACTCACAACTGAGTTATCAAATTTTTGTCCTCTCAAAAGCTGTCAAACAAGTAAGGGCAGACTATTGTATACTGCAATCTGTGGTGTTGACATGAAAATAGAATGTAAATGAGAGCCGTGAAAGGTTTTCTATGAATGTGTTTTGATATTTTGACTATGTGCAAATCATTTTTCCTGAATTTAGTACATCATGTCATACACTCAGAACCTTGTCGTCCAATGTTTTTGAGTATACTTTCAAAAACCTATTATATGTTTTTGTAATGCAGATGCCAAAAAAGATGGCAAAATCTGTACAGGTGGAGTTTATTTTAGGTCCTGAGGACATGAATATGACTTAGTTTCAAGATGTCTAAAGTGTTTGAAAAAACATCACTAAAAACTAAAGCTGTTAATTCTGCTTTGTGTTTATTTGGTTGGACGACATCACAAGAGGCACAAGAATCAAGCTGATCAGAAAGCATTAGCAAACATTAAGGCAGATATAGTTTCCAGAGTTTGACTCTACCGACGTCTAAAACCTCATAGCTGCTGCAGAGGATGGCAAAGCTGAGGGAAATAATGATTATGTTCAGAACTTTGGTATGAATCTGCCTAGAGTCCAGTTTAACTTTTTCCTACTGGTTTCCATCCATATTTGCCTCCTATAAAGTGAGTTAAAAAAACCTCATTCTGCTTGTATTGTTTTAAATAGTTATGTGATTTGCCTGTACAGTACCACTGCGTGCAATTAGAGTTCATACTTTAGCTTAATTGAGCAACTTCTCTCCTTCTGACTCCTGAGCCTTCAGATTTTTCTTCTTAGTTCTTCTCTGTAGTGTTATGACTGCTCCAATGTTCTACTGTGGCTGTCCTTTCAGCCTTTCTTTGTTTCTGTTCTTATTTCCTTCCTTTCTTTGTGTCCTTCCTTCCAATTTCTGTTGCATATTCCACAGGTAAAGCCTGCCCCTCTGTAGAAATGTTTAATAAATGTATGAGAAGCTTTAGTATTTTACAAATTAAAGTTAATGTAAAAGACAGACAACTCTAGAACGTTGAGTCTGGAGAAGTCTGGATCTTTACAGGACAGATGTGTAGGAACCCAGGACCGTGTCTGAACTTCATACCTCCAGAGGCCCAATGATTAAATACAAGAAACAGGTCTAATTGTGCTCAAACATAGTATGTACAGGAAAAATGTCAGTGTATTCTTTGTTAGTGTTTAGAACATTACAGATTGTGAAACAATTTTGAGACCCATTTTTTTTCCCAACATTTCACTTCAGCAGTTGTTTGCCTACAGACAGAGTAGTGCTGCTCACCCAGTGCAGAAAACCATGAGCACTCTTGTTCTTGAGGGAAAACGTAACACAGACATGATTGGGATTAAGCCAAATTATTGGGCAATTCATACGTCTACCATGAGCTTTCTGTTATCATCAACATGTCCCCACCACATCAATGCTTCATGTGCTCCAACTTAGAAAACATAACAAAAGGGGTCATTTAAAACTAAATTTTAACCAGGAAACCTTGCAGCCACAAAACATTTCTGCATTTCAAATTCATAACTTTATTTTTCTATTTTTTGTTTCAAACCTCACTTTTAGATAAAAATGTGGTATATTCTGTAAATAAGCCTTGCTAGCCTGGGAGTGAAACTAGTTTACATACAGGAAAAAGATACTGATCAGAACCTTTATGGTGCTTTTACAGAGACTAAGAAGTGCTTTGTGGTTTCAGTTTTGCAGTGCAAAACCTTCTTAAAATTACAAACTACAAAACGTGACTGACAACCATCTCACAGATTCTAACTAAACCAAGACTGGGGAACTCCTTTTGTTTCTTTTCATAGCCATCTTCGAATGGATACCAGTAGAAAGCATCTTCTCTCTAAAAGGCATATTGCTGCAGGCCCTTTGGGAAAATTGGACCAACGTAGAAATGTTTGGCTATGATGCAAAAGGCCATTTTTTCAAGAAAACTAAATATGGCATATCAACATAAGCACGTACCAACTATCAAGCATGGTGGTGGAGGAGTGATATTTCGGGCTTGTTTTCCTGGCACATGACTTGGGTACCTCACAATTTTGATTGTACGATAATTTTTTTTTGACATGTCCCATTACAGTCACAAACTACAATGTATTTGTTGGTATTTTATGAGATTGACCAACACAGTTTGTAACTCACAAATAAGACATTTATGGAAGAGTCACAAAAGGAAAGTTATTGTTAAAAGAAAGTCCTAAGAGGTTTTTATTGCAGCTTGCATCAACCCATTTTGGGACCCTGAAACATGATTGAGAATCTATAGTAAGGGAAATCTGTGAAATTGATTTTCACAGACACTCCATCCAGTCTGACTGAGCTTTAGCTATTTGCAAAAAAGAATGGGGAATGTGGTCTTTATAAGTGCAAAGCAACTGAAATTGTAGCAAAGGATGCTTCTACAAAACATTGATTCAGAATGGCTGAATGCATGAGAATGGCAGATATTAGATTTTTATTTGTAAAAGATTGTGATAACCATGTTCATTTTCATTGAGCTGCACAATTATGCACTACTCTGTGTATCATAAAACAAATCCCAATATAATACATTGAACTTTGTGGTTGTAACAAAACCACATGGTGAAAAAAACATAGATCACGAATATTCAAGTATTAGGGTATTTTAGATTCAAATGTGGAGCCATGTGGCCCTCTAGTTGCTTTATTTAACCAAATAGCAACAATTTAAAATATAATTTTTTGGTCCCTCGCACCCTCAAAGGAAAGACAATAAATTAGGCTAAATTAGATTAACTTGATCATTGTAAATCTAAAAAACAATTCAAAAAGAGAAAAACATTTTCAAATGGACAAAGGAGGGGAATTTGACAGTCTTTTGTAAAAATGTTATTTTCTCGTGTTTTTCCTTTTAAAATTCGGCGCCTAAAAGCAAAGCCCACTCAACTGAGGCAAAAAGATTATGTAAAAGATGACTCAACACCTCAGATCGAGTTCTCAGCATCATCTTCTTTTTCTCTGGGGGCTAGTACTGATGCTGTTGACCCCATTTTATGCATTTTTGGTGGTAATGAAGATCACCAAATAGCAGGTGGCTGCTCCAGGGCTCCATGAACTAGAAACTAAGAACCACTGTGATGGGTTGTTGATATAGCCATTTGAAGTTTGTGATAATTATCTTTGAGAGACTTTAACGAAATGGAGGTGAAGCATTCTAATAGGCATAACCTAATGGATCAGTTCCTGGAACTTCTAATGTTCATCCAGAACAAAATGGATTATTTTAGAGCTGTGAAGTACGTACACAGCATGTATAGTCCTGCATGCAAGACAAGGCCGTGCTTTCAATGGGGGGCCATCTTGGGTGTTTCTGTATCGCTTCACGCTTTTCACAACATTGCAACACTGCATACTTTTTCGACCATGGATAAGTATCTAGAGTCGTTACAGCCTCCTGATTAGGCCACGTACCTCAAGAAAATCAACAAGGTGGATCCATATGTTGGTTTGCTTTGCGCAAATCTGGACGATTTGAAGCACATCATTTTTTGAACAAGTAAGCATGTAACTATTTTTTCATACCAACAACATAGACAAAAATTCATGATAAGTTCAGTACTGCCTTTTAAGATTTTTACATAATAGTTATATTCCTAGATAATACATTTACACTAAAACAGTAAAGGTAAATTGCAGCCATACATGGTCAAGGCGTGAGAGTGCAGCTTATTGAAGTAGGTCACAACGCTGAGTGGTGCCACCCAGCTCAGAATCATGTCAGACATGTCAGGAAAGCAACGTGGCGTGGTGAGTTGAAAAAATACTTAATTACCAAAAAGAAACTTATGGGCAGGCAGGTAGTTGCAGATGCAGACATGGACAAACTTAGGCAGAACAGGCTTGGCATAAACAGATGAACTGTGATGTTTCCACGAAGAATGAACAAAAAGAACGTGTATATATAGAGCACGGTGCAGGTGAAACGGAGAGACTGATTGCATGGTGCAGGTGGACCCAATGAAGCTGATTGCTGGCTGACTGAGGCAGGGAGTGAAAACAAAACATGGCTGGAACAAAACAGAAAATTCAAGAACATTATCAAACCTAAGAAACAACTGTAACAGAACATAAACCAAAAAGCATTATGAACTGAAAACATCCACAAGAAAACAAACCTAAACAACTACAGCACCACCTCTAAAACAGTAAACAGAAGCAGGTTTCAAAACTTCAAAACTTGAGAACAAAATGAGTAGAACCCAGAACCAATTATAACAAATCAACTGATCAGCTCACAGTCTTGGCAGACTACTTTCCAGAATATTATTATAATACATTTATGACGATTTTTTACCTGTCATAAAATGTGCACTGCACACTGGGGCATGAGTGAGGTTCAAACTGTCCAAATCCGCCCTGGATATCCGATTCAGCCACAGTAGTCGACGATGTGCACTCAGTGTTTTTGTTTTCTTACACTGATTTTCTATCACGGCTGGTAAACGATAGAATGAATATTGGTCTTGACCACCACGCGCAGCACACCCACAGTTAAGTAAGTTTTCACCATAGTTAAATTGAATTATCCAAAGTTTTGCTTTACTGATCACAGTAAAACTATGAAAACAGGCTGCAGCTGCCACCCAAGATGGCGATTGCGAAGTGTGGTCATGTGACTGCGATGTAATTTGAAAACCCCCTATTGTTGACCTGTGTTGAGGATATTTCTAGGAGCGCCACATGCTGATTTCCACCGAGCCCTGGTGGAGCTTGGAATTTTCCAGGTGGTCAATAGTTGTTGAAATAGGTGTTATTGAAGAGAGTACATTGCAGCAGGTACTCCTGTTGGTCTTTTGTGACTATATCAGGTGGAGATCACAGAAGGAATCTCTGAGTTAGTTCTTAGGGAAGAACACAAAGAGAGAACAAGGTAAGTCACAGAAGTAGGTCATATTGAAATGAAATGAAATTGGCACTACCACATAAGGTTGACACTCAGATGCAAAAAAACCATGAGGGATCTCTGTAAATCATCCATTCTGATAAGCCTGATGCGAGACAGGTATAGCCTCGTCAGCTCCGCCCTCCAGAATTGAAATTTGCAGCTCAGTGAAAAGGCACAACACAGACGCACCAAGCCCAGCACCACGACAATGTCCTTCTATTTCATTAAGGTTAATTCTGAAGGTGAGAGTGTAAATTCACTGTACTGTATATTTCTCACCATTAATTGGTAAGGGTTTCCTCTTAAATAAAAAGAAATCCTTACCTTTTGATAAAATACCTTCGGTTTTGTGGTGCATAAACACATGCATTAGAGGACACTCCTTGTGATACCCAAAGATAAATCACATATGTAGATAAGAGGGAGTTAGCATTTAACACAGAGAAGACAAGTTATTCATCAATAGCATTTTATTTACAGCTTGGAAATAAAATCAACACTTAAAAATCTAAATTTTGATAATATAAGGATGCATGTGTGGGCCTTTATGAGAAAATTGTCAAATTTAAAAACAATATTTTTTCTGCGGTGCAAGTGGCCATGATTGCTAATATTCAGACAGGAAATAGGCAGAGAGAGAAAAGGGGGGAAGACATGCAACAAAGGTCTCAAGGTCAGGAAATCAAACCCAGGATGGTTGCATCGAGGACTATAGCCTCTGTATATGGAGCACCTGCTCTACCACTACACCATGGAATGTTCTAAATCACCAGACATTTTAAGCAAGTTAGATTATAGATCTATGGAGAAAAAGTATTTTGATATTTTTACTTTACTTCAAATAGTTTAAGCTAATGCAGTGCACAGGGTTTCAATTACACTATACATTTTAGGAAATCAGACAGATAAAAATCACCTACTGGTGGAAAAGTATAAAAAACACCATGAGGTAAAAAAAAATATTAAAATATATATACACTACTTCAAAAATTAAAGGAACACTTTGAAAACTCATTAAATTTCAATTGGAAAAAATGCTGAATACTTATACAGATATGCAATGAGTTAGGCACAAAAGGATGTCATGTCATTTGGTGAATATGAAACTTATCAACCCACAGAGGGGAAGTCAACAAGAAATTTAAACTGAAAAACTGATGAGGCAGGTTAGTCCAATTTACTTGGAATGTCATTGCAGCAACTCAAAATGAAACTCATTGGTTTGTGTGGTCCCCACGTGCTTATATCCATGCCTGACAACGACAGAGCTTGTCCTTATGAGATAACAGATCCTGATCCTGACCAAGGCATCATTGAGCTCCTGGACAGATTAAGGTGCAACTTGGTGGCATCAGATGGACCTGAACATGATGTCCCATGGATGTTCTATTGGATTTAGGTCAAGGAAGTGAGGAGGCCAGTCAATGGTATCAAGTCCATCATCCTCGAGGAACTGGCTGCATACTCTTGCCCCATGAGGCCGGACATTATCATGCACCAGGTTAAACCCAGGATTCACTGCGCCAGTAAAAGGTCTAACAATGCGTCTAAGGATTGCATCCTCATATCTAATGACAGTCAGGGTAATTTATCCTGTACATGTTTGTGTGTCTCTTAATGGATTTGCCTCCCCAGACCAACACTGACCCACCACAGAACAGTTCATGCCGAACAATGTTTCAGGCAGGATAACATCCACCACAAATGGTTTTGTTCAGAGACACTCTCGCCGGTGACCCACTGGATCCCTTTATAGGACTCTGGCTGTACTCCTGTTCCTCCTTGCACAAAGGAGCAGACACTGGTCCTGCTTATGGGTTAAGAACCTCCAATGGCCCTGTCCAGGTCTCCTAGAGTAACTGTCTTTCTCCTGGATTCTCCTCCATGCTCTCGAGACTGTGCTGGCAGACACAGTAAGCCTTCTGTGAATGGCACAATTGCTGTGCCATCATGGTGGAGTTGGACTGCCTGTGTAACCTCTGTAGGGTCCAGGTATTGCCTCATGCCACCAGTAGTGACTCTGACCCTGGTCAAATAAAAAACTACTGAAAAGCAGTCAAAGAAAAATGAGGAGGGAAGAATTGTCTGTGGCCTCCACCTGTAAAACGATTCCTGTTTTTGGGGTCATCTCAATGTTCCCCCATTAATACACCTATTGTTAATTTCACCAAAACTGCTGGCACTGATTAACAACCCCCTCTACTGCTTAACTGGCCAGATCAGTATTCCAGAAGTTTAAATGACTTGATATTATACTCTAAATAAAAAGTGTACCTTTAATAAATAGTTAAAGTACATTCAAGATCTTTTTGATAAAAAAACGTTTTAAACTGTCTTTGTTCGATGCTCCCTCATTGTTAACACTGTAGCATTATAGACATAACAACATATTTCCCCTAGACAGGAGCAGAGGACTCAGATTTTCTAGCAACCCGTGTCAACTGGGAAGACAAGAAACGAGAGGATGTAAATGGCAAGTGGTCTTCTGTCAGAGCATGTTCCAGAACAAAGCACACAGACTGATGAAGCTTGTTTTGGAAGTCAACTCGGATGAAAACATAGAGGATGGGGTTCAGACAGCTGTTCATGAAAGCTAGACTCAAAGTCAGAGGCCCTCCAATCTCAACAATCCTCCGAAGGCCATAGTTATCACTGAAGGATAATTCCAGAAAACTTAAAACATGAAACGGCAACCAGCAGATGAAGAATGCAATAACAATTAAAAAAATTATGCGGTGAGATATGTGTTTCGTCATCTTTTGCAGGCGCCTGGAACGGATACCTATGGCCACATAACAGAAAAGCATGGCCAGGAATGGGATGAGGAAGCCCACAACAAAGCGGAAAGAATACAGGCTCCATTTTTGTTCATTAGTCATCCTAGAATTGTACATGCAGAAAGTCTCATTTCTGTTAACAGTGTCTACAGTACGAAAGCTAGCATAAGGTGTGCTGCAGATCCCTGCAGCCAACCAGATTACAGCACACATGATTTGAGCTTTACGGACAGTGCGCTTGTTTTGTGCCCACACCACCACCCAGATGGACAAACAACGATCCAGATTTATGGCTGTCAGAAAAAGGACGCTGGCAAACATGTTAACTAAACTCACAAAGTTGTTGAGTTTACACATGAACTTTCCAAAAGGCCAGTGTAGCTCCTGGGAGAGAGAGACTGCTGAAAAAATCAGGAAAGCCGTGAAGAGGAAGTCCGCCAGAGCCAGGTTGAGAAACCACACCGAGTTGACAGTTTTCTTCATTTTAAAGCCTGTCACGTAGATGACCAGACCATTGCCTACAGTCCCAACCACAGTAATCACACAGTAGATGACCAGGGAGAATGCGTGAATGTGCTTGAGAGCCACTTCCAGTACAGATGAACGGTCTATGGTTGTGTTATCTGATGAAGGGGAGTGGAAACACTTATTAAAGCATCTGCAGAAAGCATCAAGATAAAATGTGCATGCTCTACGCAACACTGCCTTCCTCCACATGCAATAATACATTAACATTTTGTGTTTCTGACGTCAGCTGCATTTTTAAAAGGAAAGAAAGCTTGTTGAATCAGCATAAATAACTTAAACAAAATTGTCAGAATGATGATATATGCTGTGTGAAGATAAACATTTAACAATGTTCCAGATTTTGTAAAATTTTTGAACTAAGACAGAGTTTGTGAGTTGGTTGTTTGAACCTTTTTTTACAGCAGTTAAGTTACAATGAAAACCACCAGCTGACCTAAAGGATTTAGCCTACTCACCTAACAATTGTTGCATGAAAACAGAACTTACATAATTCTAGGAGAACTAAACATAAATATGTGAAAAATAAATCTTTTTTCAATAGCATATTTAGAAGTAAAATACACATACCACCAACATGAATAGGCCTACATTAATTGTTTAGTAAAACCTAAACTATACTTACATTACTCAATCATACACTTTTCTGTTTGAATTATAAATGCACTTTGAAAATATTGGTCTTATTTGTTTGGGCAACTCACCAGTCCCCATTTTGCGGGTAGCTGCAAGACGATGTCTTCATTCTGTGCTGATTTATATCTCATCTTACCTATATTTCTTCTGTCTCTAATTACTCCTCCCTCTCTTCTGTTACAGCTGCCAATAAGACAGTGTGGGCATACAGCGGGAGGGAACAAAATGGCAGTACCAGCTAAGAAAATTCACCATGATACATAATCGCATTAAATGTATGGAAATGAATCTATCCACCTATCCAGCCTGGTGGATAGATACATGGTGGTGAAACAACAATAGAAAAACCCACATCTTTATTACAATTCATTGCTCAGCAACAGATAAATGCATCCAATGAGAATGCGGTGCTAATAGACTAGGGTTGAGGGGGGAGGGCGAGGGGGGATGCAAGGACAAAAAAAAAAAAACAGCCCCAAACTTTCTCTCAAATAGTTCCACTCTCCACGAGGTTGCTTTGGGGCTACAGGCTGGGACACACTGTGCCAAACACATGTAGAGGGCATCAATGCCATGACGCAAGCCATGAGTGTGCAACTGACTATATAAACTTGTGTGGATAACATCATCCCCACCAGAATGGTGTGATGCTTCCCTGGATCACCAGTGACCTGAAGGACCTGCTTAACAAGAAAAAAAGAGCCTTAAAAGAGGGAGACGGGGAATTATTGAGGAGTTTACAGAAGCAACTTAAAGTCAAGATAAGAGACAGCAAGGAGGTGTACAAGAAAGAGCTGGAGAGCAAGCTCCAACAGAAAAATATCAGAGATGTGTGGTCAGGGACGAAGAAGATCACAGGTTTCAAGCAGAAGGAAGATCCAACTGATAGATGTCTGGACAGAGCCAATGAACTGAACACATTCTTCAATAGGTTCAGTTAAGAAACAAAATCAGCATCCTCCTCTCCTGCTCACAGCCAAACAGACAACCCACCCTCCTTTGACCCAAAGCTTTCCAGTCACAACTCAAATGTTTTATCTTCCACCTCAGCCATGGACGCTTCTGCTTCTACATGATTGCATTCAACCAAATCAGAAGGTGCTGATGCTCCTTTTGTCCCCCCTTCCACCTGTGTGTCTCAAGAAGTCAGGCAGAAGTCAGAAATAACTAGAGAGACTGAACCGGAATAAGGCTGCAGGTCCAGATCATGACAGCTCTAGATTCCTGACGGCCTGTGCAGCGCAGTTCTGTGGGATTCTGCATGACCTCTTCAACCTTAGCCTGGCCCAGAAGAAGGTTCCGGTGTTGTGGAAGACCTCCTATCTTGTTCCGGTGCCAAAGAAAACTCACCCATCAGTCCTCAATGACTATAGACCTGTTGCCCTGACATTCCACATCATGAAGGTCCTAGAGAGACTCCTGTTGGCCCACCTGAGTAAGCAAACAGTAAACCATCAGGACCCCCTTCAGTTTGCTTATCGCTGTGGAGTTGGAGTTGAAGATGCCATCATACACCTGCTTCAACAAACCCACTGTCATCTGGACAAAGCCAGCAGCACTGTGAAAATCATGTTCTTTGATTTCTCCAGTGCATTTAATACAATCCAACCTGATTTTCTTTGTCAGAAACTCCAGAAGACTCAGTTGGAGGCCTCAACAATCTCCTGGATCAAAGACTACCTGACAAACAGACCACAGTTTGTGAGACTGAAAGGTTGGTTGTCTAACCAGCAGCACAGGAGACTGTACTCTCACCATTCCTCTTCGCTCTGACTTCCAGTACAAGACAGATTCCTGTCATCTGCAGAAGTACTCGGATGATTGTGCAGTCGTGAGGTGGAACAGAGATGGACAAGAAGCTGAGTAAAGGAAGGTGGTGGACCGCTTTGTGGCATGATGTGGAAACAATCATCTCATCTTGAACATGAATAAAACAAAGGAGATGATTGTAGATTTTAAGAGAAACAGGAAAAGGTCAAACACTACTTCCACCATGGGAGAAGAAGTGGAGGTGGTGGAGGAGTATAAATACCTCGGTGTTCACCTGGACAACAGACTGGAGTGGAGATGCAACTGTGATGTCATCTACAAGAAGGGAGAGAGCAGACTGTACTTCTTGAGGAAGCTTAGGTCCTTCAGTGTTTCCATCAAGATGCAGCATATCTTCTATAAGTCTGTTGTGGAGAGTGTGGTTTCTTCTGCCATCATCTTAAGTGGGACTTAAAAAAGCTCAACAAGCTAATAAAGAAAGTTGGCTCTTTGGGGACTCCTCTGGAACCTATGGAGATAATTGTGCAAAGAAGGATTCTTCATAAACTGAAGAACATTATGAAGAACCCTGAGCATCCTCTTCATGAGACTGTTGTTCAACAACAGAGTGTCTTCATTCAGAGGCTTCTTCAGATCTGCTGTAAGCGGAGCGGAGCGCTACAGGAGATCCTTCCTGCCCACAGCCATTAGCATCTACAACGGCTCTTTGAAGAAACCTTCATAATGAGCTACAACAACATTTAATTTCCCTTTGGGATGACCAAAGTATTTTTTTATTGAATTGAACTGACTGAAAGGACCATTGGCGGTTCTAGACAGGGTCCAATAGGGGCCAGTGCCCCTGTATAACTGGAGAGACTAAATGTACATCCTTCAATCAAACGAGGTGTGAAAATTTTGACAGGTGGCTGGGACATCCTAGGGCGGGACTTCCGGTGGCTGGGCCTTCCTGTGACATAACCGGATATCATCATTAATCGGATGTTGTCATTAATCGGATGTTGTCATTAATCGGATGTTGTCATTAATCGGATGTTCTCATTAATCGGATGTTGTCATTAATCGGATGTTCTCATTAAACGTCACGTTTACCATTAACGATGATGGGAACATGATTCTGCCTGCTTTTGAGGACTTTCTGGATGAGTTAGTACAGTCCAACGCTGAAATGCCTGCAGATAATAACCTGGAATTTGTTCTACAGGTAGTTAATGACCCTGCAGGAGGGTCAAAACGTAAGGTTAAAGGAACGTTAGACTGTGAACTGATTAATAAGAAAAAGTGGCACCTGTATATTATAGATAATACCGGTAATCAGTTATGCTTTGCCATAAGTCTTGCACACGTCTCTGACTCTAACCTTACTGATAAGCAGGCTTTAGAGCTGGGGAGGGAGTGGCAACACAGGGCTGGTTTAGATGATCAGACAGCAGTAACTTTCAGCGACATTGGTAAATTTGAAAACATTCTAAAGAGAAAAATTGTAGTGTTTCACAGAACCGTTACAGACTCTGCAGCTCTGTGTAAATTTGAGACCAGTTTCCCTGATCGATCAAACCCTCTCTTTCTGCTGTTATTTCAAGGTCACTACTATGGGATAAAAAATCTCAAGGGTTTTATAGGATCAAGATACATCTGTGCATATTGTTACGGGAGCTATGAAAAGCCAGACACACACCATTGTGAAGTCTATTGTCCGGTGTGTCACTCATATCAATGTATGCGTGAAATTAACGAACCTGTCGCCTGTGCAGGTTGTCACAGAATCTGTCGTAACTCTTCTTGTTTCAGTAGACACAGCGAACCTCGCAAAAGACCTAGTGCTGACAGGCCCATGAGTGACTGTGAGTTGGTAAAACTGTGCAAGGTGTGCAAAAGGATATACGTTATTCCAATCAGCAAGCAGGATAAACCACACGTGTGTAATGTAAAATGCCGTATTTGCGGTGAGAATATACCTCCTGATTTAGATGTGACGTGCGATGGTCATCTGTGTTACATTCAAACCACCCAAGCCTGTAATCAGTTAGATAATAAACTGTTTTTTTATGATTTTGAATGCTTCATCGATGAGAACGGTGTCCACAGTCCACATCCCCTTTCTGGTCTGTGTTAAAACGCTGAAAGGTGAGGAATGGCATGCTTATGGATTGAATTGCACCCAAAAATTACTTCTCCATTTCAGGAGACCGATGTACAGAGGCTTCACCTTAATAGCTCATAACGCACGTGGGTATGATAGCTACCTGATTATCACAGCTATGCTGCAGTTAGGTATTAAACCTCATCTCATCATGCAGGGAAGTAAAGTTCTCTGTTTAACCGACCCTGATTACAGGTTAAAATACATTGATAGCCTGTCCTTCATGTGTATGAAGCTTGGTGTGATGCCGAAAGCATTAGGTTTTAGTGATAAGACCAAAGGTTTTTTCCCCCACCTATTCTCCTCTGAACAACATCTCCAGTATGTGGGGTCTTTTCCTCCTCCATCCTCCTACGCTGTACAAAGCATGAGCCTTCAAGAACAACAGGCGTTTAACAGCTGGTACAGAGAAGCGAGCAAAGGGGTCTTTGACTTTGAGAAGGAAGCTCTTCGTTATTGTAAAAATGATGTGGACATTCTATTTCAAGGTTGTGTTAAATTCAGGGATGAGTTCTTTAAGGAGACAAGTGTGGATCCGCTTAAATGCATCACGATAGCCTCAGCCTGCATGAAGGTTTTTGTAACCAATTTCCTTCCTCCTAAAACCTTGGCCATCCCCTCACCTCTGGACTACAGGCATAGTAGTAAGACATTTTCTAGCACGTCCATTCAATGGCTTGGCTGGATTTCAGACAGCAGAAAAATTGACATCGAACATGCATTAAACATGGTGGAAAAGAAAATTGGTCCATATTCTGTGTATGGGTATGCAGTTTGAATTTTATGACGGTTTTTTCCACGGCCGTAAAAAGTGTTACATGCCTCATGACAAGTGTCCGTTGAGAGGGGTCGCATTTGAACAGTTTTATGCAGCCACTGTTGAGAGAAGCAAGGTGCTCCAAACTGTGTACGGCCTTCGTCTCGAGGTCATCTGGGAGCATGAGTGGATTGAAATGAAAAAATCCGACCCAGGGGTGATCGGCTTTCTTGAGAAAGTTAATGCACCCGAACCGCTATCACCCCGAGATGCTCATTATGGTGGACGCAGCTGCCCTATGAGGTTGAGGTACGCAGCGGGGCCAGGTGAAACTGTACACTATGTGGATTACACATCTCTGTACCCTTATGTAAATGCTAGCTGCGTCTTTCCCCTGGGGCACCCCACCATCATTTACAAAGATTTTGATGACCCCAGAAGCTACTTTGGCCTCATCAGAGCTGTGGTCTACCCCCCACGAGGGCTCTTTTTCCCTGTTTTGCCTTACAGAACATCCCAAGGTAAACTGGTGTTTACTCTCTGCCGCACATGTGCTGAAATAAATAACCAGTCAGGTCCCTGCAGGCATAATGATCAGGACAGAGCTCTGACAGGTGTGTGGGTGAGTGTAGAGTTTTGTAAAGTGTTGCAGTGTGGTTATCGCCTCGCCAAAATCACTGAAGTTTGGCATTTTGAGAAGACCAGCGACACAATCTTTAAAGGTTACATTCACTGCTTTTTAAAGGGTAAGCAGGAGGCTTCAGGCTACCCATCTGAAGCGGTGGATGAGGTCAAAGTATGTAGCAGACTACAAACTCCACCAGGGTATCCAATTAGACGCAGGCAAAATCGAGATGAATCCTGCCAAAAGACAGGTAGCAAAACTGTGCTTAAACAGCTTTTGGGGAAAGTTTGCGCAGCGAAGTGATCTGTCTCAGACCACAGTCATCACTAACCCTGATGAGTTTTTCAGCTTCATGTTCTCGAGTAAACACAGGGTTAACTACTTCCATTTCTTCAACCCTGAAATGTGTGTAGTGCAGTGGAACTACAGCAAACGTGTCATCTCTCCCCCAAGCAAGGTAAACAATGTGTTTATTGCAGCATTCACCACCGCTTATGCGCGTTTAAAACTTCTCAGCAGCATGGAGCAATTGCAGGACAGATTGATTTATATTGACACGGACAGTTTGATTTATGTGACAAAAAGTGGTGAAACTCCTCTGGAGTTGGGGAATTATCTGGGTGATCTTACTGACGAGCTCGCGGGAGACAGCATTTCGGAGTTTGCATCAACAGGACCCAAGAGTTATGCATATCAAACCAAAAACCAGAAAAAGCTAGTGATACATGCTAAAGGTATCACTCAGACGCATGAATGCAGCGAGAGGGTCAATTTGGACAGCATCAAAGGGCTGGTCGAGGGCTACTTACAGGGGTCAAGTGAGAGTGTCATTGAAATCCCTCAGCACACGATCAGGGGGGATAAAAAGAGATTCCTCTTAAGAAATGCTGCATTTGTTAAAAGGTTTCGGTTGGTGTATTACAAGAGATGCCTTTTTTCTGACGGAATAACTTTCGGTTATTAGAGCATAAGAAGAAGAAGAAGAAAGATAAAATAAAAATGTTGCAATCTGCCAATTTACAGGAGGTTGATTTTGATCCTAGATTTAGAGCGCCTTTCTCATGTATGATAATAGGACCCAGTGGTTGTGGAAAAACCTTTTTTGTAAAAAGTGTTTTGCAGAACTGTAACCATGTCATGGATGTTGTTCCAGAAAATATTGTGTGGATTTACACATCTTTTCAACCGATGTATGCTGAATTGCAGAAGATGAATAAAAATATTACCTTTGTGGAAGGATTGCCTCATTCTTTTGTAGATGAAAACTTGTTTCCTCCTGATCAGAATCATCTGATTATTCTAGACGATGTTATTGCTCAAGCCTCAGATGATGAAAATGTGATGAGGGTCTTTACCCAGTTTCGCCACCATCGTAATATGAGCGTCATGATGCTGACTCAGAATGTTTTTCATCAGGGAAAGTTCAGTCGCACCATCAGCCTGAACGCTAACTATATGGTGTTGTTTAAAAACCCGAGAGATAAACTCCAGCTGAACATATAGGCCCGTCAAATGTTTCCATCTCAAAAGGGTCTCTTCTTGGAGAGTTTTGAAGATGCGACGAGAGAAGCTCATGGATATTTAATCATTGACTTTACGCCTACCTGCCCAGAACATTTCAGACTGAGAACGGGGATACTTCCTCAGCAGTGGCCTGCTGTGTACGTACCCAGAACAAAGTAAGTCATCATGTCTGCACGTATAAAAAGGAATGTCCCATTATTCAGAGCATTGTACCAGGCTACTCCGCAGAAGTGTAAAGATATTCTCGCACACTGCTCTCCCGACTTTCTTCAGGCTCTGTGCGAGATTGCTCTGAATATTTTAAAAGGTAACATTAAACTATCACCCTCTCAACACCGGAAATTGAAGAAGCAAAGAAAAATCATCAGATTGTTGGGTGATAAAAAAAACGGAATAAAAACTTAACAGCTGGCTCTCAAAAGGCAACGAGGTGGTTTTATTCTCCCCATCTTAACGGCTCTTGCTCCCTTGATCGGTGATCTAGTGGGTGGAATCATCAGGAGATAATGTCTCTCAGAACATCGCAAAAGATGTTTCTCATTTCCCCTCATCAATTCAAGCGTCTGACCCAGTCAGACACGTCCATCAGACAGACGGCGGAGGAGAATTTGGATGCAGACATGAGAGCAATATTAAACGAGCCCGGTTTGACTTCTTATGAAAAAATCAAGAGATGCAATGTGCTTTTGCAAAGGTATCTGACTCTACTCAAGCAAGGTGTGAAAGAAGAACAGCGGGTGAGTTTGACGCTGCAGCGTGACACAGAGGTTCCTGAGCATGAGCAGTCCCAAGAAAAACAAGGCCCGGGGCAATACGAGGCCCCTAAGGATCAGGTTCTTACGGAAGTACTGAAAAGCCTACCGAAGCATAACCGTAAAAATGCTGAGTACATTTTGATGAAATTATCCAAAAGAAGTGAGAGTTGGACTTCGCAAGGTGAATTTGTATATAAAGGGTGTTGGAATAATTGAATAAAGATTTGTCTTATAGTTTCTCCTATTTATTAACTTGACTATTTGATTATATAACTTTTCATAATGTATGTGTGAGTAAAGGATGTGTGAGTTTGTCTGCAGGCAAAGATCATAAATAGGAGCTGAACTAGCAGAGAAGGAAGCAGTCCAGTTGAGGAGGTCATAAAGATGAAGGCTGATTACACTCAACAAAAGGCACAACTGACCCTACAAGTTGGAGGAGACTGTGGGAAATGTGTTGTTAATGTATAAAGCTGTTTATGACCTGTTTACGATGCAGTTGTTGTTTTCCCCCATCCTTTAGAGATTAATGTTTTTGTAAACTAGGGACCCCCGAAAGACAATAAAAAGAGGAGGCGGACAGATGCTGTTCAGAGCGGTGCAAGATCTGTAACTGAGCATATCTTGACCGTTTCTCCTCGCAAAGCGAGTAAAAGGAACTAATACTTTGTCTCTCTTTTCTTTCTCAGAGTTCCGTCAGCCGTCAGACTCCAGCGGGCGGGCCGAAATCCAGTTCCGGAAAGGGTCTGCGTGTCTTCCTGTTGAAAACAGCCATGCGCACGGTCTTTTCCTGGAGTCTACCGACCCGCTGGAACCATCAGGCGTAGTTGGAATCCGGCTCTCGAAGGACCAAATTAATGTCAGGTTTAACCAACCTAACAATACTTATAACAACACAAAAAGAAAAGAGAGACAAAGTATTAGTTCCTTTTACTCGCTTTGCGAGGAGAAAACGGTCAAGATATGCTCAGTTACAGATCTTGCACCGCTCTGAACAGCATCTGTCCGCCTCCTCTTTTTATTGTCTTTCGGGGGTCCCTAGTTTACAAAAACATTGTTCTCTAAAGGATGGGGGAAAACAACAACTGCATCGTAAACAGGTCATAAACAGCTTTATACATTAACAACACATTTCCCACAGTCTCCTCCAACTTGTAGGGTCAGTTGTGCCTTTTGTTGAGTGTAATCAGCCTTCATCTTTATGACCTCCTCAACTGGACTGCTTCCTTCTCTGCTAGTTCAGCTCCTATTTATGATCTTTGCCTGCAGACAAACTCACACATCCTTTACTCACACATACATTATGAAAAGTTATATAATCAAATAGTCAAGTTAATAAATAGGAGAAACTATAAGACAAATCTTTATTCAACTATTGCAACAAAGAGAATGTTGTAAAGGGGTCCCACATGATTGACTTGTTGAAAAATCTCATCCGTCCGTTTAAAAATCTGGAGCATGGCTACCCCAAGGGTGGTCAGACTTTCTACATACCTTGTCAGAGGTAAACATCCCCATATCTTCAGTCATTAACCCTTATGCTCGTGATGAATATAGACAGTTCAAAACAGGGGGTACATCTATTGAAAATGGGGGTACACCACCCAGCGTTAAGCAGAGAAGAACAAGAAGAAGAAGGCAGATAACTCATTCTCCCCATTGGTCGAGATCCGAGCTGGAAGATCCAAAAAATGCTGATGGGAAGTCAAAAAAGTATCTTTGTAAGACGACATTACCACCCCGATGGATTACATTTTCACCATAAACCGTTATAAGAAAATGAAACATGTAGCCTATTTCTTTTATTCAATAAAATATTTATTGATTATATTTTCAAGTCTAGCTTCGTTCTCTACTTCACACACTAACATATGATGTCATTACACAAATATTAAATCATAAGAAAAAACAAACAATTTAAAAAAAAAAAAGAAAAGACAATTTAAATTCCATAACAATCCAGAAACATATCCAAAGAGCATGTTCCGTGAGTATAAAATGTACAACTTCGATTAATGACACATTTCTGATATTTTTTCACAAAGTTAGATACCATTAAATCATTCTTAATCACATCTCCGGTGTATTTTGACAACACTTGCTCCAGTCATAATCCGCACGCTCTATGACATAGATGAAAAATGCTATGGTGACCGCACACAGTGGACAGAGTGTTTTGAAGCTGATTATTATGATACAATATTTTTGAGGATCTGTCTTCTAAAAATGTTACGATGCTTGACGGGTAGAACTCGAAATCCGGAGAGAATCCATGAGTCAAAAAAGCTGGATTGACCATTCTCATCCAAAGTCAGAGCTAACCAGTGTTCTCCAGGCATGTGTGAAGGATGTGTGTTCACAATAAAGTAGGCCGGCCCTAGGAATGTGTCAGCTAGCAGCGGCAGCTGGTCGCACGCCCATACACCGCAAAACAAATCTCCCAGCAGATGATGCAGCAGGTTCTCAATTTCATGATTATTCATGTCTGATTAGATTAATAATAATCCACCAGCACACGCCTCTTTGAATCAATCTCTAAAATAGAGTCATAACAAGCGTAGATGATCAGCATGGTGGTATGAGGCAACGGGTTTCTGAAACGCATTTCCAATCTTAAATTCCCACTGGAAACTGGAGATAGAGCATCTGTGTCCTCACCCGGGTTAAGATTAAATGCAAATAGAGAGTATCCTCGATTAAATTCCTGACGTGTTATACTCAGCGGAAGATCTTTTAGATGTCGTCCTGTAGCCGTAAACAAGTTGTAATACTCTCTCACTGAATGACGTTGGTTAAAATTGTGCTGGAAGGCTTTAGCAGGAATTTGTCTGCCATCCTTACACAAAGCTAAATATTCCATATCAAAATGATTAAAGTCAAACGGATTGAGATTGCGTGTTCCTGTAAAAGCGTCATGATCCAGTAATGCAATCACCACATACTTGGGAAAGATACCTAAGAAAAGATTCTCTTGGTTGCATACCCTTGAATTTTCAGGGATGGAATATGTTTTTACATTCACACATGAAAGTGGATAGAGAGCATTTGCTTTCATTAAAGCTGTTGTGTGACCCAGTCGTACAGCTGGAGAGACGGTAACTTTTTTGATGAAAAAAGATGCTCCTAATATCCTGAGTTTGAAAGTAGAGTCTCTTGCGGCCATGAGACAAAAGGCATCGTTGGCTCTTGTAAGTTTAATTTTGAGGTCAACAGAGTTTAAAAGAAGTCTTTCATAGAAAAATATGTCTGCATGCAGGGGGCCTAGGAGATGTACCTCCCTGGAATTTTCTGTAAAGCCTGCTCTGTTGTTAAGACCTTGGTTAGGGCCGTTAGTTGTAACAATAGAGTTCAGAGCCCCTGCAGTGTCTTTATAAAAAAGACCAGAGCTAAACTGGCTTTTTAAAGAATCCTCAGAAAAGTTTAACAATGTCTTAATCATGGCTCTATACGGATGTGTAGCGCTGGATTGTGAAATCAATCGATCTCCGAGAGTGACGTCACACTCACTGAAGATGGTGTTTAACGGGTAGTTGATGTTGATGAGCCCTACAGGTGCATCATCCGGCAGGTTTGTTCCATCCTCGTTAGTAATTTTCACTCTGAGATGCAACAGCGTATCGTTGAGATCTAGATACTTTTCTCCATCTCCCGGAATTAAAAACTTGAACGGGCCTCCATCGGTGATTGCTGATAAAGGCTGGATCTCGGTGTAAATTTTATCTTCAATCGATAGCTGCGTCATCGGGGCAGAAAATAAGTCCAACTGTGCCAGCGTGCACTCTGATGATTTGTTATGTAAAAGAGCCATTATTTAAATATATCAAAACTTGCGGATGACTTCCTTCCTCTTCGTTTGTCAGCTCCAACTGATCTCCTTTTTCGCGTTTGGCGTTGTTTTTTAACCGTCCTTAAACGATCACCGGGGGGTCTTGTTCTGGGTCTTTTGGATAAAACCATAATTCCTGAACCTTCTTGAGCTTCGGTGCGTGTAGAACCACTCATTTTACTCACGGCTCTACCAATGACATCCGAAGCGATATTTGATGCAGCTGTTTTAAGATGGGGTTTTGCAATAGCAAATCCTTTTTTAACCAGAGGGGATACGAAGCGGAATAATTTTGAAAATAATGATCCAATTCCGCGTCCGTACATGACCGGGGCCCCATAAAACCCTGGCAGATTACCGCCTGATTGACTTACATATTAATTTACAAAGCGATTTAGATCACGTCCAAGACTTAGCTGTGCCATGTTCTCTCTTGCCTGCTTGATGCAGTGTTGAAGGACCAGGGTAATATGAATGATAACCAATCAGTCTTAGAGGTTATATATATCTCTGGAATAGTTTATACAAATAAAATTTATCTCAGGCTACGTTGTGATATCACCGGTTTGAAGTGTAGTCTTACGATGGTCTTACCATAGACGAAATTTACAGGAACATTTTGGTCCGATTTAATTTCTATATGGATATTTTCAATACGTCTTTTGGAAACTGGAAGGTAGTGGGCAGGGTTAAACGTCAGAGTAACCATATCACTGAAGTCGCCTTGTACTTTGACGGTCCGCAGTAAAGGCGCAAAAGTGTCGCCTACTATTTGCGGGCTGACCACGTCGCTGTAACAGTATAGGTGATAGAAACCAGCCTTTATATCTGCCGGAAAAGGAGCCAGTTTTGGTTCAGATACATGAATCCATTCCCCTGGTTTCACGCCCATCATATAAGCCAGAGTGTTGAAGAAGCGTATTTCATACGGACCGCTTGCTTGAAATGCAAATCTCTTTTGAACTTTGCTGAATTTAATGCGGATACCCGAGTTCATTTTTTTGAAAAACAGTTCCATCTCTGTCTCGAGTTGAATAACGCTGTTATAGTTGCCACTTCTGATCCTTTGCGTATTGATCTCCACATCGCCAACCTTCCTCCATTCAAAGTAGGCATCATAATCTGGTAAATTATGCCATGTATGAGGGTATGAAATCTCTGCTAATGCAACCATCCATTGGCCTTCTAAATCAATATGTTGAGCTAAATTTACAGGGAAACTCGAACTGGTATTATTTTTAAACACTTCCATGCTAGCGTTAGAGGGAAGGGTAATGTAAAAACCGTCATCCTCTGCCTTGCGTTCCATGATGCTGTATGAATCGTTAGGTTTTAGCACACACCTATTTTATACGTTTCGTAGTTCATCAAACTTGATCCAACTGTTGAATTTCTCAGGCCAATTTTTCCAGCGTACAAAAACCTGTTTGACACCCTTGACGGTGCGTTGATTTAATATTTTCTCCACTTGATACATCTTGTCCTTAAATATTTTTACTTTTTGAAGTTCCTCAGCGTAAAAAGAACCCTCAATAGGTTCTCCATCCAAATTGTAAAGCTGTGTACTTTTTGTTTGTTTCGTTTTTTTCTTGTTTTGCTTTCCGTTTTTGGTCATTAGATGTAATAAGAAAAAGAAGAGTGTGGAACTCTCTTATACAACTTTAAAATCTAAACGCATGAAGCAAAACCAAAGAGCATGAATAATACATACAAACCAGAACTCGAGGACCTCCCACAATCATTAGTCTGCTGTTTGTTGATTGACTGTTTTTCAGCCATACACAATATTGTAGAAAGAAAGGTGGTTTAATTAAAGTTGAGACCGGCATTGTTGAACAAAGATAAGGTGAGTAGCTGGCTCTATGTTGAACTTAATTTCCCCCTTGAACTGGTATAACTCGACTAAATGTAACTGGTATAAAGAAAAAAACAAACTTAAGTACAAATCCAGCTGCTTGTGGCAATCAAGTAGTCCTTTGCTAACAATTCAGACCATACCATACCATACCAAACCAAACCATACCAAAGCCATAACAAATGCTTTGAGAATCTTTATAGCTGTAGATGTGGAACGTAACTTTGTCAATGCACCACATTTTAACACATATAGAAAGGTATTAGAATTACATTGTGTTTTTTTTTTTCATGCTGCTCCTCAATAGATATATTTTGAAGATTATTGAAAAAGCTGTGTTTCAGCAGCTAAACAACTTCCTAATAATGACCAGCCTCTTTGATGTCTTCCAGTCAGGCTTCCTTGCTCACCACAGTACGGAGACTGCCCTTGTCAAGGTGTTCAATGACATCCGTATAAATGCAGCTTGTGGAAGAACCACTGTGCTGGTATTATTGGACCTTAGTGCAGCATTCAACACTGTCGATCACTCCATTTTATTAGAGATCCTGGAAAACTAGGTCGGCCTTTCTGGAACAGCACTCAATTGGTTTAAATTCTACTTGAAGGACAGGGACTTTTTTTGTGTCTGTAGGTAACTTTACATCAGAGAGGATAAAAATCACATGTGGTGTTCCCCAAGGGTCCATCTTAGGGCCCCTCTTATTCAATATCTACATGCTCTCCCTAACTCAGATTTTAATAAACAACAACGTAAGTTATCATAACTATGCAGACAACACACAGCTATACGTTACGATGTCACCAGGTGACTATGAACCCCTTCAAGCGCTGTGTAAATGCTTAGAAGAAATCAATGCTTGGAAACACTGAAGGAGGATGCTCTGTTGCTCTGGGTAACGTCACTTCCTGTTTTCGCTGTTGGTGAATTGTTTGGTGTGTGGAGCTCTCTCGTTTGATCTGATTTCTCTCTACTGTGATATCTCTTACTTGTTCTAATACATAAGCATGTTAAAACACTCACTTTCTGTTGCTACTTTTAACGTTTGGGGACTCTCCGTGTCTTACACAGTTTTTCTAGTAGTGGTAAGGGGTCGCTAGCTTAGCTTTAGCTCCACCATGGCTACCCATTCTGCTGTTTCTCTCTCTGAGTCTCCTCCTCTCTCCTGCTCTCTGTGTCATATGTTCAGTTACTCCTCTGCCTCCTTTAGTGATAATGGTACGTGTAATAAATGTAGCATTTTTGTAGCTTTGGAGGCGAGGGTGTCGGAATTAGAGGCCTGGCTCCACGCTGTTGAAAAACCAGTAGATAGCCGAGGCCCCTTAGCCAGCGCGGAGCCACCAAGGGTAGCTCCCCATAGCAGTCCTCCAGCAGAGCCCGCGCAGCCGGGGCCTCAGGCCGGCTGGGTGACAGTACGTAGGAAGCATAGTCCTAGATCCCAGCCCACAGGTCACCACCAACCCATCTGCGTTTCTAACAGATTTTCCCCACTCAGTGACACACCTGCTGAGAAGCCAACTCTGGTAATTGGCAGCTCCATAGTCAGAATTGTGGCACTAGGGACACCAGCAACCATAGTCAAATGTCTGCCAGGGGCCAGAACGGGCGACATCAAATCATACCTGAAACTGCTGGCTAAGGATAAGCGTAAATACAGTAAGATTGTTATTCACGCTGGCGGTAATGACACCCGGTTACGTCAATCGGAGGTCACTAAAGTTAGTGTTGCTTCGGTGTGTAAGTTTGCCAAAACAATGTCGGACTCCGTAATTTTCTCTGGAGAGGTTTTAGTGCTTTGCAATTTGGATGAGGAAAACTAAGGATTAAATATTCAAAAGAGTTGTAGCTATTGATGGGTCTGGGACTAGTCAATAAATCCGACTGAAAGATGGTTGCTACTCCTCCTCTTCGCCCAGTAATTCGAGGAATGTGAAAATTTTAATAATTAGTAGGAGTTGACTCATTTATAGTAACATAATCCTCTTGCTGCAGCGAGGTTTCTGTCAGGCAAAATAAATCAATCTGTTTGTCACAAATCAGGTCACTAACTAGCAAAGTCTTTGAAGAGAGAGATCTTATGTTCAGTAAGCCACATTTAATTGTTTTACTTTTTCTTTTTGGTCTGAGTTATGTTTATTTTTATGAAATTTTCCTGATTTCCTTCTTTTAGATTATTTTTTAATCTAAAAGAATGCCACAAGCAGCTGGATTTGTACTTAAGTTTGTTTTTTTCTTTATACCAGTTACATTTAGTCGAGTTATACCAGTTCAAGGGGGAAATTAAGTTCAACATAGAGCCAGCTACTCACCTTATCTTAGTTCAACAATGCCGGTCTCAACTTTAATTAAACCACCTTTCTTTCTACAATATTGTGTATGGCTGAAATAAAATCAATCAACAAACAGCAGACTAATGATTGTGGGAGGTCCTCGAGTTCTGGTTTGTATGTATTATTCATGCTCTTTGGTTTTGCTTCATGCATTTAGGTTTTAAAGTTGCATAAGAGAGTTCCACACTCTTCTTTTGCTTATTACATCCAATGACCAAAAACAGAAGGCAAAACAAGAAAAAAGCAAAACAAACAAAAAGTACACAGCTTTACAACTGCTACAACTCCAGGTACAATTATATTTGAGTATTTAGGTTCTAATACTTTGTAACACTTGGCATTTACATTCCTCTCATTTTCACAATGGTACTGTTATCTGTTTACAAAGATTTAAACATGCTTGATTTGCTGTCAGAGTTCATACTTGAAATTAGAAAAAAATAGGAACTTATATTAAACTAATTTATTAAACTTATAGAGCTGACAGGAAAGTCGCAAATATTACCGAACTTCAGGAGAGTTGAATGTAGCGGTGTTAACACGCAGTATGCTGCTTGTAAAACGTGTTTAGTTGTAATCATGTACACCAGTGATTAAGGCACACTCGTTAGGCAGATTCTGGATTGAATCAGCCCTGCATCTCTTCATTCGTCAAACGAAAGTACCATCACATGTCAAGTCTCATCTGACCAACAAAATTGCTCGCATGTGCACTAAAGATTTAAGAGCCTTTGCCACAGTAGAGGGGAAAGGCTTTATAAAGGGAAGATATTAAATAAATACGTTGTGAAATAGAAAAAATGGAATGTACCATTAAATGTGCCACTGAATAATTAAGTATAATTTTAAAGACGACATGACGTAATTAGTGGTACACTTAATATTTAATGATGATTTTATTGTATTAATTTTGTCCAGTTTGACCCTCCATTCTTGATGCCTGTATAGGAGGTCATGTCAGAATTTGAATCAGGTGAGCTGGAGCAGACGCACATCTAAAACTTGCAGGGAAGGGGTCCCTGAGGACCAGGGCTGTGAACCATTGAGGTACAGTTTCTAAATTGTGAAGGTAATGCCTTTTTTGCACTTTTGTTCAACAAGTACAGTTCTCTTGCTAGGTGCATTTTTCTTTCATTTCAGCAACTTGAAACATAAAAGTAATGTCATTGTTCAAAGGAAACAATCACTTAATAAATGAGTAAAATACAACTATGTACATTTTGTTTATTCAACTAAGGTAGGCATGGTCTGTTTACTTGTTTGATATTTTATTTCTTGATTATTATTCTTTTTACTTTAACTGGCCTTTACTACAGCTAAAAACAAGGACCTAACTGGTCTTTTAAAGAAATTGCCAAAAGACTGAAGAAAACAAAAATGGGAGTGGCACAGGAGTGGGAGTCGTTCTAAATGGGAGTGGGACGGGACAAGATTTTTTTTTTTTTTATGCTGGCCTGGATTGGGATGGTACAAGACATTTTTCTGTGGGAGCGGGATGGGACAGGAGAGAAAATCCACTCCCGTGTCACCCTCTAGTCCTCACTAAAAGTTAGAAAGTGAAGCACATCACCCCAGTTCTAAAGTCATTACATTGGCTCCCCATATCTCAAAGAATAGACTTAAAAATACTTCTGTTATTCAGTAAATCAATAAATAAATTTCAGTCCATTCATTTTTTTATCAATCATATTATCATACATTTTTACTTTTTTATGTTTTTTTATCATCTTATTATTTTAATTATTTTTATTCCCTTTAATTATTTGAATCAGTTGTATCTCAATAGATTGAATCAGTAGATGGTTTTCTCCTGGAGGAAAAATGCACAATTAGTCTGTAGAGATTGAATAACAGAAAAAGCAAGAGATGCCAAATGAAATAATTATTAAATGAGGCTGATGATAAAGAGTAAAGTTTATAATAGTTGTGGAAGTTTTGTGAAGAAGTAAAAAGAGAACCAGGTGTTTTATAACCCTATCATGCATTCACTAGTCATGTCATATTGACTGTGCTGTGCTGTGGCTTAATCCTGTGTTCACTTTAAATTTAATTGGATTAAAAGGAATTTCGCAGGTGTCTCTAAAGTGATCAGTGAGGAACCAAACCCATCCCCAATTCACAGCAAATATATTTAAAAGTTATGTTAATGAAACCCCGGCTCCCTATTACAACAAGTACAAAAGACTTGCTCAGGTGCCTTGAGGAAAGGAAATGACTGTTTTGCATTAAAGAATATACACACGGCTCCCGAGACACCTCCGCAAAACTGCAGACGCCTTAATTCAATAAACAGTGACGTGTCTGAGGTCTGATCACCTGTTCAATAAACAGTGGATGTGGATTGTCTGAGACAATGGTTGACACTTTGGGCAGGGAAGGATCACCGTTGCTTTAATTACTTCACGAATACAGTCGGTGTGAAGACTTTGTCTGAGACAATCCGCAAAAAACAGCTGTGGATGTCTGGCTTAATTCAATAAACAGTGACATGTCTGAGTACTTTTTAACTTTTTTTTTTTTTCAGTTTCTTGTGACATTTAACATAGACCACACCTACAGGATACAACCTTCGCCTCCTACGTGGTATGAGAAGAAGACTTTGAATCAGAAGGACGAGGCAGCAGTTACAGGATGACTGTTTTCTCTAAATCCTCAATAACTATTGTTCTAAGATGAAAAAAGAAAAGCTTAAGGTAACTAAAATTATCATCCATTTTACCAAATGGAGTCTCTCATGATTCCAAACAAAATCTTTTAGCTGTAGAATCCATTTCGAATTTGGAAACATCATACTGAGCACTCATAAAATTTTAGATAATTCCATGTTTGGCTTACTTTTTAACAATTTTTTTTTTCAATTCATTTATTTCTCTGTTTTTAGATCATCTCTACAAGTTACTGGTGCAGATTAGATTACTCAAACATTTGAGCAGAGGAAGAAAGGTTCTGTCTCTACTTTTTGTCTCCTTGTTTTTTAGATATAAAAACATCCATCTAAATAACCCCTGTGTTAAAACAAAATGAATTTACAATTCTGTCAGGTTCTCTTTTTATCAGAATTTTGTGTGACGTGCCTGCATTAACCTGAGTGACCTTTTAAAGTAGATAAACTACATGTTTTGTTTTTAGATGTAAAAAACATCTAAAATCATACAATTAGAAAGATTCTCTTCCTTGTAATGACAACATTCGGTTAATGACGATATCCGGCTAATGACAACATTCGGTTAATGATGATATCCGGTTACGTCACAGGAAGGCCCACCACCGGAAGTCCCGCCCTAGGATGTCCCAGCCACCGGAAGTCCCGCCCACCTGTCAAAATTTTCACACTTCGTTTGATTGAAGGATGTACATTTAGTCTCTCACAATAAATTTTTTTGATTGAGATTAGTTTTTTTAAATTTTTTATTGAGATTAGTTTTTTGCTTGATTGAATAATATTAGGACAAATTTACCTCCATAAAAGTCCAACTTTTAACTCCTGGCTGATTTGGGATCAGTCAGACAAAAACATACACACGCACCTTCCTGATTGCAGCCACGCTCCGCGATCAAGCAACACTTGCATTTACAATCAAAATAGCTCAGCATAAAACACTTTAATCAATATTGCATGCAACAACTTAATACCTTTGATTAACTACTGGTGATTCCAAATCACCTTAAACTATGCCTCACCCTGCGCAGGCCTCTAAATATACCTATCTGATTTAATATAAAAAGAACTAAATTACTTTGACGTTGCTTTCTTCTCTTCACTGGCTTGAGGATGGATCGTAGGTCTGAAGAAACCGGTGGGTGGGGGGTCGTGGTGGTGATCAACTCTGTGATCAACTCAAAAACGGTAAACTTCTCATTCGTCTGAAACAGTGAAAATATGAGGAACCGATGCAGTCGACTAAATCAACAAGGGTCTCCTTGGAAATAAACCTTTGTGGGCATTCACTGCGGAGTCTTCGATCGTTTATGAATCTTCTGACCTTCTTGTATCAGACAGAATTCAGCTTTCAAGCTCTTCTGGCAATGGGCATGTGGAGGAAAGGTTCAACTCGCCTGCTAGATTCTGTCGCTCCAGATATGTGCCTTCGTTGCGTCGTCCCATCAGACACGTTGGAAATGGCAACGAAAGATGGTTTCCATGGGTTTTATAATCCCGGTTGACGTCAGAGCTGCGACGCCTGTTGAGCTGCGCGTGTCGAACTGCCCAACCTAGTCGGCCTGTCCGACCAAAATGGATGACCCCAACATGCTGAAATGAGAACCTAATGTGTAGAGAGCCAACCAAATTTTCTGAAAGGTGACACAGCAAGATCCAACAACAGCAAAGCCTTCAGATTCTTCTAAACCGTGAGAAACCTTTAAAGAAGAATGAACTTTTAATCATCCTAGATAGCATCTTGACCCTTCAGAGCTTACTCAGAAAACATTCCCCATTCATTTAGCTACACCAGACATGTTACAACTGGACATGAATTAGAAATGATGCTGTTTTATTTGTTTATTGGTAAGAAGCAAAAACAGTATTTTCATGCTCTTGCTATTCAAACTGCATCTGCATCCCATTCATAAAGTTAGCATTTCCAGCAGTTCTTTTTATTTACATGTCATCACCAATTAGTGACGCTATTCAGTGTAAAGGAAAGAAAACAGATTGAAATGCTTGAGGTATGTATACAAGACTTTACAAGTCATACATATAGTGTAAACGAAGTCTGCAAACTTATAAGTAATGCCAAAGCTGCCTGTCAACTTAAAAAAAATCTGAGATTACAAGAAATTACAAGAGAGAAAATAGTAATTCCAAACAATATAATGGAGGTTACATTTCTTGATTTCATTGTTTGTTAACATTGGAGGCCTCCATTGTTTCAGTCTAGCAATACTATGGGTGCGTTTTTATTGACAGAATTGGCAGCATGCAAAGATGATAATATGAAAATACTCTCATGTGTTCCTACATTGACAATAACAACGTAGTTTTGTTCCAAACATGAGAGTTACAATAAATAAAGCAGTTAATAGTTAAGAAAAACTGCTATTGGCTTAGATATAGTAATAATAAAAAGTACATCTAAGCCCAGAATTATTCTTACCGCTCGCAGATTTAGGTAGTACTGGGGCTCAAAATGGCTTACCACTTACCCCTACACCCTGACTGGCTAACCTGAAATCCCTAGACAAAATGTCAGTGGATATCCAGTGTTTGCAGGATCATTTCGTATTAACTCTATGCACTGCTGACACAGTAATTGTGTCATCCCTGATATGGTGTCATAGGAATGAATGTACGAGAGAGCAAAGGGACTTTGTACCTGGGCTCAGTGGTTGATGTTTTACAGACTCCCTCTGTCTGAACACATTAAAGAGCGAGGAGATGGTACCAAACTTTCATAGGTTTAACCCACCTGCAGTATAGCCAGCATGTCAGCATTCAGGGAAACGATATGTGAAATGTAAGTAATACAGAAGTGCAAACATTTGTTGGCCAAATTGGTCTGGTCCACACTGTCTATAAAATATTATGGCTTGGGGTATATTGGATGCATTGCATGTATTTTGTCTAAAACCTTTTAATTTTAGACGTCATCTTTGCTTTATAAAATAAGTTCATGGTAAAATCTGTGCCATAAAACTGAGGTTACAATTAAATAATTTTAGAACTTGCTAAACCAGATCATTGCTTAAAATTCTGCATGTGCTGTGTCTTTGTGTCTGTCTGCCCATCTTTAAAGAGGAAAAGAGTGCGTCATGTTTGTCTTTGGTAATCTAGTAGCTGTTTATTCTTTAACTGAGGCTTGAAACTTGTATTTAGTTGACAGTATCATAAACGCTATTAAAGAAAACCCTACGCACTGTTATACAATCAGCACATTATTATTAAAAAGCATCAACAAACTTCTGCAGTCAAGCACTTTATTCAGTTCAGTCTGTCTTGGAAGACTCCACCTCAAAGTACAAATGTACAGAAAGAACAACAAAATATTTTAAAATATACATTACTTATTTGCAAAATTTCATTGGATATCACTTCAACAATACTGCAGCACAATCACATATATCACAATATTATGTTGTTTATTTCATTGTATCTTAGTACAAATGTATGGTAGAAGAGTGGTAGAAAAGTAAATAAGAATAAAGAAATTAAAATGAAAAGCACTCAAAACAGCAAATATTCTTTTGAATTTCTGTCTCTTCACAGATTTACAGCATTGTCTATATCAATCTACATCAATGGATGTCACCTTCATCTTGGATTTTTTATTTTCTTTTTCTTGCAATTTCTACAAGATTTTGTTTAAAAAACAAAAAATAGCAAAAGAAAAAAACTTTTCATTTGTGGGTGTTTTCTTGCCTTCGCTTCACTCTAGACCTCTCAACTCTCCGTGAAAATCAGTGTAGTTGCTTTCTCTTCTGGGGGAGCAGAATCTGACTTTCGAGAAATCCGTGAAAAGTGTGATGAGAGAGAACGAGATGACACAAAAGAAAAATGGTCCTCCGCCAGAGCACTTTCCAGAACAAAGCATATGGACTGCTTGATCTTTTTCTGGAACTCGTCACACATGAAAACATAGAGAAAGGGGTTCAGGCAGCTGTTCATGAAGGCGAGACTTACAGTTAGAGGACCTCCAATCCGAATAATTCTCCGGAGATTTGGGTTATTTGTTCCTGTGAAAACGAAAACATGAAATGGCAACCAGCAGATGAAAAATGCAAAAATTATAGAGAAAATGATTCGATGAAATCTACGTTTTCTTTTCCACTGCAGATGCTTGGAACGGATGCATACAGCCACAGAGGAGAAAAGTATTGCCAGGAATGGGATGAGAAAGCCCATTAGGAAGCGGAAAACATTCAGACTCCATTGTTGTTCTTTTGTCATGGTTGAGGGGTAAGTGCAGAAGGTTTTACCCGGAATGACCGTCACAGTACGTAAGCAGGCGTAAGGTGTGCTGCAAATCCCTGCAACCAACCAAATTACAGCACTCATGATCTGAGTTTTACGGACAGTGCGCTTGTTTTGTGCCCACACCACCACCCAGATGGACAAACAACGATCCAGACTAATGGCTGTCAGAAAAAAGACACTGGCAAACATGTTGACTAAATTCACAAAGTTGTTGAGTTTGCACATAAATTTCCCAAAGGGCCAGTGGTGCTGCTGATAGAGAGAGGCAGCTGAAAAAATCAGGAAGCACGTAAAGAGGAAGTCAGCCAGACCCAGGTTGAGAAACCACACCGAGTTGACAGTTTTCTTCATCTTGAAGCCTGTCACGTAGATGACCAGACCATTACCTACTGTCCCAAATACAATAACCATGCAGTAGATGACCAAAGATAATGTTTGCACATGTTTTTCTGCCAATTCTAGTCCAGATAAGCGGTGTTCTGTGGTGTTATCTGAGGACAGAAAAATGGAAAGCTTGAAGAATACACTGCAAGAACAAGACATTGCAATATAAAAAAGATAACATAGCTATCATTTATTGTGCAATGAAAGATGAAACAATAACTTGGTCTAAGTAACAACTAGTTTGTTTGAATTAACAGACTAGGAAATATCACACATTATCAGTTTAACCCCATGTCAATGCATACCTACATTTTGTATTTTCAAAGTTTACCAATTTGTTTCTCCTGAAACAATTTAACAACAATACTATCTTAGTTGCACATTTAAAACATCTTACCAGTTTTCATTTTGCAAGAGTCTGTCTTCTGTCTGAGTTGTTTTCTATCTGCTCTGAACTATATTTCTTGCTGTCATATTCCCCTCCCTCACAGCTCATCTAGCTGCCAATGAGACAGTGTTACCCAATAGAAGGAGTGAACAAAATGACATGAGTGCATTAGAATACAAAGGAGGATATTTAAATTTCCATACAAAGAAGGTAATTTATGACTACTCACTAGTTTCTAAAAGTGGTTTGTTTTTAAACAGGTTGTGTGCATCATTTTGTGAATGCTCAGGTGGGACATATTTGCTGCTGATGCACAATGAAGTTGAAACCATTTTTCTAATATTATCCTGCAGGTAATGCATTGTATGATGTAATGCCACTCATCAAAAGGCCATTACTACAAAGCAAAACAGTAAATCAGACAAGAATATAATGAAGAACCCCTTATGACTTTGGCCTCTGTGTCTTCTTAGTATGAGGACACATGCCCAAACATGCTGTCTGAAAGACTCTTCAGCCTTGGCTGGACATCTCCCCCCTGCAGCTGGGAGCTGAATTCCCTCTCACACTCACCTCAGTGAGTCATAATAGGACATCAGATATGAAGCATTAGAACTGTGAGTGCAGGGATCCCTCAGGCTTGTGTGCTGAGTCCACTGCTCTTCAACATATAGATTGCAGATGACACTACAGCCATAAGACTGATGAAGTGGTGAGGAAAATGCATAGAGAGGAGAGGTGGCAGGACTGGTGGCCTGTTGCCAGAAAAACAATGTCTTCTTAGACACAGTACATGCTTCTTGACCTTAGGAGGATGAAGAAGGAGCACCACACTCCAATACATATCAACTAGACAGAGGTGCAAGGGGTTAAATTTCTAATTTCTCTTAACTATGGCAACAATCTCACCTAGAGATCTTCAAAAGAAGCAGACACCCACAACACTGCCTCTTCACATATCATTTATTGGTGATAGAGTCTATTTATTATTTGGATTTGGGCTGTGTATCACAGATGCAAAAGAACAATAAAGGAATAATACCACTGTGGTGATTAAATTACTGTTTTCCATTCGCATATGACAATAAATCTCGTATCATTTTTGGGTGCATCTTACACATCCCACTTGAGAAGAGCAATTCTCAAAAGAGAATTTCTTAGATAAACTGTGAATAAACATATTGTTGACTCTTATTTCACTTTAAGAAGCAACAACAATGCCTAATAAGTTTGCGAGGTTGTTTTTTTAACACCTTGGCAAAAGGAGGAAGAACTAAATAAAAAAGAAAAAGATACTGATCACAACAGTGCTTTCACAGGAACAACCTTTTTGCAATAACTACATGTCACATTACAAGACATGATTAAAATTACAGATCAGAAATGACCTTCTGAGAAAGGCCATGTAGATTGTCTTTGGGATTTAAACACATGATATAGTTAAAGGTTTTATGAAAGATACTACGAACTATTTTTTAAAACATTAATGCAGCAATAAAAGTAGAGATGGAGAGGTAGAGATACTGTGTACAGTGTTCGAATGCAAAAGTTGTTGACTTAGTTTGTTGACCTAATCTGATACACTGCAGATAATCAATGTCATCATTTAAGATACATATTTCTTTAAATGCATTTCTTGTGTATGCATTAGAGACAATTAGGACATTGGTGTTGGGGAGACTGCTGTCAAGAAGCAGTGGGGTCTTGTACACTCCAGCCACAACCCCAAATTTAATGCACTTGAGATGTTCATGTTGTATTCCTCGCAGAAGACCAGCAAACAAGATCGGAGAGATGCCACAGAGGAATCAGACCAGAGACACAGCCCAGCTGATCGACTGCATTTAACAGAGGATCAACCAGTTGACTTTGAAGGACTGTGCCTCACAATTAAGAATCTGATTTCATCTGAAAGCTTTTTTATCCAGACAACAGAAGTGAACTTGATCGGTGAACAGCTGATAGCTCCAAGATTCAGGCATCAGGAAGTCCTGACTCAAACTCATTTGCGTCTCCGGTTTTCCCTCAACTCTTCAGCCCCTGGAAACCACTACCTTTGGGGACAAAGAACAACAAAGATCCAGTTTAACCATCAAGGTTTGGAGCATCAGTACATGCCACTTAAAGGAAGAAAACTGAAGATGAAGTCGTATTCCCTTCAAGAAACCACTCGTTGTCACCAGAAGAATTCTTCTCCATCAGGTTCATGGATGAGTCTCCATCTTCAAAAGCCTCTTTAAATCCACTAGTTTCAGCATCAGGGAAAGACAGGTTGAGTTGATTGATTCATTACTATTTTTGTGATAATTCATTGTATTGCTGGATTTAAGCTGTTACTGACTCCCGCCAAAGCGTTACTAATTAAAGCAAGCATATAAAATTCTAGTTCATTCGTGGACATTCAATTATTTGAGTCACTATACTGTAGGTTTTTCATTGGTGGTAAAAAGTCTTGTTGCCTGGTTCTGAGATGTATTAGGAGGTTTTTATTGGTTGCCTTAGCCAAAGTTTGACAAAACAACGCCCTTGAAGCTTGTTCCAAGCTACTAAAATTAACCTAGCCCATATACCAAGTGCCAGATGTAAATTAGGGAATGAGCAGCTGTGAACAAAAGTGACTGTCGAAGGTGTGGATGACTGCGAGAGGCTACTCGGTCACCCAGACCTCCAGTTGAAGAAGGGTGAGACTTTGGGATGTAGGCTGTCAGAGGCTAGGCGAGTCATTTCCCGACACCAGCTTAAACAGAACTTTCAGTAAACCTATAAACCTCTCAGGTTTAGGGAAGTCCGGACCCGTTGGATGGAGACCTGGAATGAGCAATCCCTTTTAGACTTAAGGAAGTAGGACGGAGGGGTTGGCTAAGCGGACAACGAAAGGTTCATTCACAACACTTCACATTACCACAGACACAAACAAACACGACTAAGGGGGGGCTGTGCCTGGGGGGCATATCATTATCCTCTGACTCCAACCACGGCGCCGGTGCTGGCTCAGTATAGTGAAAGCTAGTCAAATTAAAGGCTGCATTTATTTATGTTTTTCAACGTGACATTATGCTGTTATAAAAGATGGATTTATTTTAAGCTTCTTATCTGCCATATGTATAAGGGGGGCTAATTATTGTAAAGGCTGCCTTGTGTAAGTAATCATGAACTGTCAAACATGAAGCTTTATAACAAGTATTTCAACCGTCACTCTTCTTGAACCTTTTTGATACTGCTAAATGACAACTGATTAGAAACGATAGATAACTTTTATACTTCCTGTGTGCTGAGCCGACTGTTAAATGTGCCTTTGCATCCTTCCCACAAGATAAAAGCATTTTCGTTTACCTTCAGCTTTCTGTGGTGATATAATATATGCACTTCCAGTAAGAAAGAATCTCACTAAATCTATAGTATATGTGTGTTTGTGCACCAGTAACTGGGAGACTATCACACACGGTCACTAAACCATAATTTGGCCTTTATGCTTATGAATATTACTGTAACTCCCCCTAACATGCCAATACATGGCTTTCTTTTCAATTTATGGTGCATGTAGATGTGGATGTTGTTCAGGTGCAGCAGCTGAATGAGCCTTTGATTTAAAGGTATTTACAGGGTTTTATCTATAACAGGGGTGTCCATGGATGGATGGATGGATGGAACAAATATGCTATCTTAATAATATATCTTTCATACTTATCCAAACCTTTAATACAATCAAATTCTGTACCTTTCCATCTTTCCATACCTTTCTAGACTGCATAGGAAATCAGTATATAGTTTCATTTACATCTGAAGAATTCTGAAAAACACCAAATCTCCCTTGTGATAGTATCATACATGCTGTTATGAGTATTTGCAATTAAACATTTTCAAGAAAGCATACATATCTAAAATGCAAAAAGGAACAAGGATTTTAATTATTCACAATAATTTAAAGGTGTGTTAAATCAGTGCAATCACAAAATTACAAAGCATTCACATATTTACAATATTTGTAAAATTTAATCAAATGCACGGCATTTTTGCTACAATACACAGACACTTGCGAAATTATTGAGGAGCTAAGTAATATTTTTAACCGTAATTTCATTAAAGACAAAGAACTAAAGATTTAGGCAAAGCGGTTTTAAAAATAAAATTGAATAAGCATCGTTACATTTTTCAAATCTACTATGATGTATCAAATTTAAATGTCCAATTTGAAGATTCAACCCTATCATACCACACCACCACACCCCCAACACACACACATACACACAGAAACCACCAGCACCTTTTTTAACATAATTCATAATTCACATTGCTGTTTTCGTTTTGAGAAATTTTAATACTTCATCTCTACTCAATGAAGGACTTGTTGCTACTCTCTGTGAAGGTCATTGAGATTTCAACATGGTTCATCTCAAAAGGAGAATCAGATTTTTGGGAAACCTTTGAAAACTGTGTTGAAAATGAACAAGAGGACTCCTGAAGCTCTTTCTGGAACTCATCACACATGAAAACATAGAGGATGGGATTGAGACAACTATTCATAAAGGCTAGACTCACACTCATAGGACCTTCAATCCACACACCTGAGGTTTTGGTTATCTTTGACCTTTAATTCTACAAGACCTAAAGCATGAAAGGGCAACAAGCATTAAGTACACAAACATGATGGATAAAATAATCCACTGAGATCTTTGTTTCCTTGCACTCTACAGATGCCTGGAATGGATTCTGACAGCCACATAAGAGAAAAGTATTGCCAGGAATGGGATGAGGATGCCTATGACAAAGGGGAAAATATGGAGACTGCATTTCTGTTCTTCCTTTATGAACTAAATACAGTCTGTCCTATTCTTGAAGTCTCTTACAGTACAAAGTAGCAGTAAGGCGTGCTACAAATCCCTGCAGCCGACCAAATTACAGCACTCATGATTTAGTTTTATTGTACACTTGTTCTTTACTCACACCACCAGCCAGTTGGACAAGCAACAATCCAGATTTATTCCTGTCAGAAAAAAGATGCTGACAAACATGTTGACTGAACTCACAAAGTTGTTGAGTTTGCACATGATCTGTCCAAATGGCCAGTGATACTGCTTATATTTAGATAATGTTGATAAGACCAGAAATGCTGTGAAGAAGTCAGCCAGAGCCGAATTGAAAAACCACACTGAGTTGATGCTTTTCTTCATCTTGAAGCCTGTCATGTATATAACCAGACCATGACCTGCTGTCCCAACCACAACAATCATCATGTAAATGACCAGGGACTACATTTATATGACTGTGTCATTTCCATTCCAGATGCCTGAACTACAGTTGAAGTGCTGTTATCTGAAAAGTGAAAAATGGAAATTGTTGAATACAGATTCTTCAGTGTGCACTGAGAGAACAAGAAATTTGTCTGCGACATGTTTTACAGAAAGACATTAACGGCAAATAAAGCTGATGCTAAAGTTTTGTTAAAAATCACTTCAACTTAATTTCTGTGATTGCATTCAAAATGTATGTTCAACATATTGCATATGCTTGATGCTTGCAGTTTTCTTAGGCTATTCAGGAACAAATCATGGTGTATTACTGTTATTGTACTGTATGTGTAATTCGTCTGACCAATCTCCATTCTGCAGCCAGCTGTAAGAGTCTGTGTTCAGTTGAGAGTTGATTTCTATCTGGTCTTATCCACATTTCTTGTCTCTTTCTGATTACTCCTCGCTCGCATCTCCTCCTCTTCCCCGCAATGTAGTAATGTGCACTGTGGGGCATCATATTTTAGATTACATGCAATAACAGTAATTTTGGTGAACAATAAAATGCTTTAGAAAAGTTGTGCATTTTTGACCCCCCACAGCGAATTCCAAAACGTAAATGTTTTTGGCTAAAGCCATTCTTCTGTTGATTTGGTTGTTTGCTTTGGCTCATTGTGGTTCGAAAAATTGAAACCCCTCTCCATCACCACCATTTTAGCAGACACCTGAAAGCTTTGGGTCAAAACTCAGGTTTTTAGAACTGTTCATGATTTAATTCTCCCTGCTCTGAATATGTGTCAGCTCAGATGAATGGCTACAGGTTGTTAATCAGACTTGACGACCCCAAGAGGCCACACTTTGCTGCAGTTCTATGACAGTAAGCAATAGAGATTGTTCACCACTTCACTGTGCATGTTGGAAAGACTTTAGTCCCCATTTCGCCTTGCTTGTCAAAATTTCAGTTGTTTTAAATTTTTGTCATCTTCTTGACTGAAGATATGAGAAAGTTTCTGTAAGCAGTTACTTTCCTGGAACCATCAATTTGTAGAGACATATTTAGACCAGACATAGAGACACCAGGACTTGACTTGGAACTTGTTCAATCAGGCTCTCAGGTTTAATCAAAAATAAAACATACAACAACATGCTTTTACAATCTAACATTGGCACAGTTTGCCATATGACAGAGTCTTTGTTTCAATGCTAGTAGAAGCATTAAGCACTTATGGCCTTGCCACAAGACATACGTCCAAAAAGATCATCACTTGGCAACCTTAGAGGCACAGGCTTAAATCTGTGGCTAAAATAAAAACACAAACGTTTTAGACAGTTAGGCCTCAAAAGACAAGAAATTCTCATAATAGCAAGTTCACTTTCCAAACTGTTAATCAAAGTTATGGTTTAGATCACATTGCACTTAATTTCATGCTTTAAGGGAAATGTTTACATTTCTAAGTGTGTCAGATTTTAGAATAAAATAGGTTGGAAACAAAAGAGAAAACTAAGAAAACTGCTACTTGGAAATCTCTCCAAATTTACATTACTGGACATTGAAGATTTTGCACAGTGTAAGACAACAAAATCTAAAAGAATGTTTTAATCATATTGGCTGGCTGAACAATAAATGATCAATCTATCAAACTCATAATACATAATTAACACATTATAAAAGTCATGGTCTGTTTTTCAGTTTGTTTTGCTAATCTGTTCCAAATCCTGATTTAACTGGATAAAATTGACCTTTCTAGCAAATGAACGTCTGCCTTTCTGCATGAGACATCACAGTGGGTGTTATATTATAAAATGGAGTATTGATACGTATATTTAGTATGGCTATTTGTGTTTAGTCCCTGTTTTTCTTTTACATTTGTTCTTGAGATTGAAAACCCAAGAGCCAAGAACACCACACAGTGTTCCAGATAATTCAGCATGGAAGCAGTACTTTAAGAGGACCAGGGTGGACTGGAATGGCCACATTTGATTTGATCAGAACCAACAAGCTATATATACACTGCCAAGCAGCCAGACTGACAATAGATCCAGTTGCACCATCTAGCCCTGACATTGCTTCACGTAAAACATGATCCAAAGGTACAGTATTAATTATAATGTGAAGAGAAAGGTGCATTATTGAATGAGAAAGAATGAAAAGCAGTACCTAATTGGAGTATGGATAAGCCACAAATGTAACGACACTGCTCTGTGCTTGTGATTTGAGTATTTAAACGTGTATGCCGGTGGATATGTATGTCATGTGTATAACTGCTGTACTTGCATGTCACATAATTGAGGCAACACCAGCAAAATATACCATTCATGAGTGGTGAACATGCAAGAAAAATCAATAAATTTTGTACTGTTGATTACATAGTTTATAAGATATAGATTTCACACTGAACATGAGACTGTTTCTCCTGGTATTTTGGTCTTGCTACATTTGCACAAATTTACAAATTTAGTGATTCAGTCACCACAGTGGTATTATTCCTTTATTGTTCTTTTGCATCTCTGATACACAGTCCAAATCCAAATAATAAATAGACTCTATCACCAATAAATGATACGTGAAGAGGCAGTGTTGTGGGTGTCTGCTTCTTTTGAAGATCTCTAGGTGAGATTGTTGCCATAGTTAAGAGAAATTAGAAATGTAACCCCTTGCACCTCTGTCTAGTTGATATGTATTGGAGTGTGGTGTGGTCTTGCTACATTTGCACAAATTTACAAATTTTATGGAATCCTGTTAGTTTTCATAGATTTTGTATTATTACTTTATTTTCACATAGAACTTGTTTTGGTTAATTTTATTTTATTATATATATTTTTTTATAATGTGTCCTGTCATGGCATTTTAGGCATACAATATGGAGCAGATGATTGCTATGGCAGCTTGGCCCTACAAAAAAGATATCTCAAGACAGTGTCCTAATGGTGTGATTAACTTTATTTATTTATTTTACAGGCCACTTTGTTGTTTTAGTAACCTGTGTTTGCATGACCTTCATCCATTTGAGTAATTGTGTGTTGATGCGTGCATGTGTGTTTGTGTTTTTGTGTGTGGGTAGGTGAGCATATGTGTAGAAATAGGTGTGTTTGTGTTGAGTTAGCGTGTGTGAGTTTGTCACATGGAAGTGTACATTTTGAGGTGTGGCGACAACGGTAGAAGGCCTGCAGTCCACAGCACCTGAGCAACAAAGGGCAGGTATACCTGCTATGGAAGGCAGCAGCAATCCTAGGCAGCCAGACATGTTGCATCGCCCCAGGTCGGCCATACACCCGGCGCAGAAGTAGGTTGCCAGCAAGGCACCCCTGTTGGGCACCCTCATGGTGCCCTCAGAGGCTTCCAGGTCATCCACACATGCCCAGTCCAGGCTCTGTGTGCATGCTTGTGCAATTTGGTAATGTTTCTTACACACAGAATATTCCAGTAATGTTTCTGTTACTCTAGAAGTCATCTGCCTTTGTCAGAAGGCCAGAGTTAGTTTCTGCATCTGCAAGGTAAAAATCAAAAAGAAGTTAGCTATCACAGTCATGTAGTTATTGTGCACTTCTTCTGTCCTTGGGTATATAAAGACATGTAGTAAAACTGTAAGCCAGGCTTTGCACTCTTGTGTAGATGCTCTGTGTTGAAGTCTTTGCTCTTGTCTTGTACATGAGCCTTTAATAAATCTGAATGACTTTCACCTTAACAGTGCTTTGATAATCAAATTTTTTCATCCTCTATACTATTAAAAAAGTCAACCATAAGAAATGCAAAAATAATGGACAATATTATCCGCCAAGATCTTTGTTTACCTTCTGCACACTCCTGACCTGAAAAGAGATGAGGAAGCCCTAAGCAAAACAGAAAATATTAAAGACATTTTTGTTTTTTTGTCATGGGTAAGTCCAGTACATCTTATCAGTGTGATTGCTCACAGTACAAAAAGAAGGCATAAGGTGTGCTGCAAATCCCAGAGGACACCCAGACTGCAGCACTCATGATTTGAGCTTTAAGGACAGTGTGGTGGTTTTGTGCCCACACCACAATAAAGACGGACAAGCAACAAACCAGCTGTCAGAAAAAAAATGCTGGCAAGAATTATGTCTAACCTCACACTGTCGTTTTGTTTGCACATCAATTTTCAGAAAGGGTAGTGGTGCCCCTGAGGAAGAGATACAAGTTAAAAACCTCAGGAAGGCCGTTAAGAGGAAGTTAGTGCCAAGTTGAGAAATACCACTGAGTTGACAGTTTACTTCATCTTGAATCTCGTCGTGTAGATGAACAGACCATTACCTACAGTCCCAAAGACAGTAATCATGCAGTACATGACCAGGTCTTATCTGATGAAATACATTTTAAATATTTGAATCTAGAATCTGCTGTCCACATAGAGAGAACAAGAAATGTGTCTGGTATGTATACAATTTATGCAAAAAGTTGAGAGGACACCTGATTTTGAGGAGATAACACCAGGCAATGCACTGGCACGTTTTACAATCCGGAGGTGTATGGGTTTTGATTTTGTTTTTTTTGTGTATTTTGACCATTTATTTCTCTATTTACTTTGTTCTTAAGGTTCTGCATTCTTAGGTTTATTTCCTAATACTTATTATTGTTAGGTGTTTTCCTTATTAGCTCATTGTTATGCGTTTTATTGTAGTGTTCTTTATCTAGAGTTATTATCTATTAGATTTCTGTTAGATACTTCCCTGGGTTTCTTTGTGTTTCTGCTCAGTTCAGCTCTGGTTAATCATTCTCCCTCCTTCAGCTGCTCTGCCTTCACTGTGCCTTTACTGTGCCTCAACTGCTCATCATTTCTTCTAATTAGCTATTCTGGTTTATTTGCCATCTTCCAATCCTTGCCTCAGTATAAAACCCATTGGTTTTCTTAGTTCTTTGCTGGCTTCATGTTCCCTGTTGCTTCTTTTTCCTGATTGTTATTTCTACACCGGGTTCATGTCCTGTTTCTTCATACCAACATTGTAAGTCCTATTAGCTAACTATAGTATGATTTTTACTGATTACTGTAATACATATAATATCACTAATGGATATAACCAAGTATGTTATTGCTTGCAATGCTTTCCCATGCAGACTTAATTTCTTCAAATAGTACAACCAGTCACATGCTCCTAAAAATACTTGCTACAGCTAAGAGGATTGCAGGGATTTTATTTTAATCTCTGGAGACTTTCTGTTATTTTTATTATTTCCAACATTAGCATGTCACTATAGTGAAATTATTGCAGTTTTCTTTTACCGTCAGGAACTCATGTTGTCAAAAACAAATGATCAGAAGACAATTCAGACATTGCACACATGCACACAGATATACACACATTTGCATGCATTCATTTCTTTATTATGTAGGAACATAACACCAGAAAGAATCATCTTTAAGATTTTATTGCTTGATTTCTAGCAAATGCACCAAACAGCAACACTGTGGGGCACTGTTTCTATTTATTCTCAGTATTATCTAACATTAACAGTTTGTTTGTATTAGTGTGTTGCTCATTAGTTGGAGGCAAGGGTCTGGTCAATCCAGCTGCGCAGGTAGGACACGCGGGAGTACACTGCCGGGGCATACACATTGCAGTTGGTGGTGCCCCAAGATACAATACCCACGAGGTACCACACACCACTGCTTTCACACACCAGAGGGCCACCAGAGTCACCCTGAAATGAGGCAAATAGTTTTTAAGGTGACTTGCATTCGTATCTTGATTCTGCTTGACAGGACTGCTTTCTGTGAGCGCTGGGTTATGTTTGGCTTTGAGCAGATTGTGGGCTGGCTGATTTCAAAAACAGGAAAACGTGTAGCAAGAGCACTGTTGCTGATTCAGATGATACATTTTAGCCCTGACACCAACAATTAAAAGGCATTTCGTAAGAATTTAAAGAACAGGATATCTAATTGCACATTTTACCCGTTACAAACAGGAGAGGACAACAGATATTTCCTTGATTGAATAATCATTTTTAGCAATATGTTTTATTTGAATAATGTTTAGAAACTGAAATGCCTGTTACCTGGCAAGAGGACACTCCAGAAGCACCAGCACAAATCATGACATCGGTAATTCTGTTGGAACCCCAGTAACTCATGCACTGAGCCGGGCTGAGCAGAGGCAGGGTGGTTTGCTGCAGGAAACGAGGGCTCGCTGAGAACACAGAAGAAACGATGATCTTTCCAGATCTCTCACAGTGCATTATTTTCTAATTTTTTTGCATTAATTCTTGTCAGTAATTTGCATGTACAAAGATCCTGGGTAGACATCTTGAGTGTCTCACTCACAGGTTTGTCCTGTCTTGCCCCAGCCAGTGGTGACACATTTGGTTCCAGAGGGGATGCTGCTGCTGGAAGAGACCAGGCACACCGGAGACACACGGGTATTCAGCTGTGCTGGGGAGGAAAGCCTCAGAAGCGTGATGTCAAAGTTAAGGGTGTTTGAGTTGAAGTAAGGGTGGGTGATGGCCTGAAAGGTAAGGTTAGGAAAAAATATTTACTAACTGAAGTGTTCTAAAGACAAGAGTTTACATTTTATAAAAGGACATTTTTAGTTGGATTATGATTTTCCTTACCCTGGAAATACCCAAGATCTGAATAGGTTCGTTGTTATACTGCCGATCGTGCTCACCCAGGATAACACGGTGGTATGATGGACTAACAGAATGAAAGATCATCTTAATGGTAACTTACCTTTAATAAACAGTTTTTAATAGCTTTGCTGTGGGTCACATCTAAAAACTTACGACACACGACAGTGAGCAGCTGTGACGACCCAATACTGGTTGATCAGTGATCCTCCACAGAAGTGAAATCCAGTGCCATCCTAAGTTTGAAACAATGTCTCTTTGAGTGATTTTCTTCATCAGAGTTACTTGGACCTGTGTGATTCTAACTGTGGCATTTTTGAAGACTGAGCTACGCACCTGAAGAGAAACCTGCCAGGGCCAGGAACCGGACACAGCATTTTCACCGTTTACAATCTTGTTGTATCCACTCACCTGGGGCTTAATAGCCGGCACTCCACACCCTGAGGCCCAAAGACAAAATTCACTTTAGCAGCATTCCTGTGCCTTATTGCAATGTTTATGCTCAGTTGTAGCAAAGTGTCAGTGCATCTATATCTACAATATGTTTGAAATGCAAACTGTCAAGTAACTCTAAAACCCAAATTTCACCGCATTTCTTTGATTGCTTGCCTCAAGATAAAAGAGTGAAAGGTGATGTAGTGCCACTCACCCAGTGTGGAGGCCACAAGTGCAAAACAACTAATGAGCAAGAACATAATTGCGGCCCGACTTTGATTCAAGTTCCTGTCTGGGGGCTTCGTGCTGCACTTGCATTTATAGGTGCATCTCAAGCTGACCCTGACTTCTGTGGGCAGCCATTAGTAAAAACCCCACCCCATTCATGTTCCAATTGCCCCTGCATGAGAAAAGACCACCTGCTGATAAGCAGCTTAAAGTTCACAGATGTAACAGTACTCATTTTAAAGCCACACTTGAAATAAAACATATATAACATAATTATTTAGTTTGGAAGAAGCAGCAAGATGGTTTTGACTTGTTGCCGGCAAAACTGATCCATTAGGACAAGCTTGCTTTTTAATTTTAAACTGTACACACAGAAAGAAGAAGCAACTAATGCTGTTAATAGAAATTCTATTTTTTTACACATTTTAACACATTTGCTGAAATTTCCGGGGAGGCAAGTTCATATAGATAAGAAAGATATTGATCAGACGTTTTGTGGTGCACTTACAGGAACAGAGTGTGCAAGACTGCAGCATGGGTGTCACAATGCATACCTGTTTATTAACTAAACTAAACTGAGTAGAGTACGTGCTTTTTGGCTGCTCCCTTGTTGAGAGGTCGTCACAGTTAGTTTTTCCAACTTGCATTCAGACTTGGCAGAGTTTTTATGCCGAATGCGCTTCCCCAACGCAACCAGGATTTGAAGTTGAGTCCCTCGTATCAACAATGCAGACTTAGCCTGCTTCATCACCACAGAAGAATAAACCCCACCACAGAGGGATAATAATAAAAGTGAGATTATTGGAGAATTCATGACTTTAAATTTAGATGGCAAGAGACAGTACTTTCTTTTAATAGTCAAAGTTGTCAAAGTTAAATTTTATTGATTTGAAGATTTACAATTACAGATTGAAGATTGAACAAACCTCATACTTAAGAGTGTTTTATTGCATTTGATTTTATATAATGACATAAAGAAGTTTATGTAATTTATGACGTTCAAACATTTTTACAAATCAAAATTTAAAAAAAGTAAAGGGTGGTGTGCAAGAGTATTTAACCCCTTTAGCTTTCTTTCCCTAAAAAATCCACTTCAATTAATTGCCTTCAAAATTTAACTAATCAGTCAACAGAGTCTACATGTATGTTGTTTAATCTCAGTATAAAAGCTGCTCTGTGAACTTCTCAGATGAACATTATTGAACAAACAGCATCATGAAGACCAAGGAACACAGCAGGGATGAAGCAGGGTCAAGGATAAACTTGTGAAGAAGTTGAAAGCAGGGGTAGGCTTTGACTGAATCTTTACGCATTTAATTTCCCTGTTGAACCCATCTGAATGGCTGTCTTCAATATAAAAAGTTAAAAGACTGTTGAATTCTCCCTCAGCAATTTGCAACAAGCCAAAGATGTGGAAGAAGGAACTCAGGTTAAATGACTCCAAAACTGAACGTTCTGGCTTATGCTATGTGTGGTGCAAACTAACACCCTGACACACAATGTCCGCTGTGAAAAATGATGGTAGCATCATGCTGTGGAAAGACTTTTCTTCATCAGGGATGGGGAGCTGCTGACAGTTGATGGAAGATGGAGCTAAATACATGGAAATGCCGGAAGAAAACCTGTCAGAATATGCAAAAGACTTTAAACTGGGGCCCCCTTCCAGCAGGACAACGACCCTAAACATGCAGCCAGAGCAACAATGGAATGGTTTGTATCAAAACATATGTGTAAGTAGGGTATAGGCCTAAATCCAATCAAGATTTGTTGGCAAAATTTGGATTATGATGTTTTCCGAGGCCCATCCATTAGAACTGAGCTTCAGTTCTAATTTTGCCCATTCTAAAAGAATGGGCAAAATTTATTTGTCTCTAGATTCCTAAATCTGGGAGAGATATATTCCAAAAGGCGTGTACTTGTAGTGAAAGGTGGTTCTACAAACATTTAATTTAGGGGTCTAATATACATTTGTAAAAAAAGTTTGAAAACCATATATCATTTTTTTTTTACTTCACAGTCAGGTACTACTTTGCGTTGTCTTTAAAAAATATACCAAACGGTTTTTGGTTCTGTCAGCAAGTTCAAGAATTAAAGTCCATTTTGTAAGATACTATCTTTAGTGTCACATTCTATTGCTAAAATCGGTTTGGAGACACTGTGGAAATTCAAGTAGAGGAAAATCAAATGTTTATGAAGTTTCCAACATGGTTAGAACAGCTGGTACATGTGGTCAAGCTGAGATAAATAACCTTTGCAGTGGTATGATTGCTTATATTTAGTCGACCTCTTCGATGGTTGGGCCAGAGGAGGAACCAGCTCCAGCTCCACCAGGGAAGCCACCAGGCATCCCTCCTGGCATTCCTCCTGGCATACCCCCCTGGTACAGCTTAGAGATGATGGGGTTGCAAACCTTCTCTAGCTCTTTCAGCTGGTGATCATACTCCTCTTTCTCAGCCGTCTGTGTTAAAAAAGAAGCAGATAATTATGTGGCGAAAGCTGGAACTGTGTGAAATCAACATGAGACGGAAGCTGGTAGATGTCTACCACTGTTTTTCTGTTACAAGTCTTTGATTTCATAGCTCTTTCAAATGTGGGGTGTTAAAATTACAATTTCAGGTTTGTTGATATTTACCTGGTTCCTGTCCAACCAGGCAATAACTTCATTGCACTTGTCGATAATAATCTTTTTGTCTTCGGGGCTGATCTTGTCTTGGAGTTTCTCGTCCTCCACTGTGCTCTTCATGTTGAAGGCCAGAGATTCAAGAGAATTTTTGGCTGTGATCTTGTCTCTCTGGGACTCATCTTCAGACCTAAACTGCTCTGCTTCCTGCACCATGCGCTCAATGTCCTCCTTGCTCAGTCGACCTGAGGAAGAATGAAATATAAAGCTGGCTTTAGTCACTTTAGAACCTTCTCTTGTGAACAGTCTTTGCTCTGTAGTGTGTAGTTCAACCTTTGTCATTGGTGATTGTGATCTTGTTCTCCTTGCCGGTGCTTTTGTCGACTGCGGACACATTGAGGATGCCATTGGCATCGATGTCAAAGGTCACCTCGATCTGGGGGACTCCTCTGGGAGCAGGCGGAATGCCAGTCAATTCAAATTTCCCTAAGATATTATTATCCTTGGTCATGGCTCTTTCCCCTTCGTAAACCTAAAAATATGTATTGATGTTAAGTTTATTGACTCATTTCAATTAACATTTGCAATACTGAGGTGCAGTGCAATTAAAAAGTCCTTACAGATTTATTCTGTTCTTCCTTTTTGTCACATTTAAATGTTTCAGATTATCAAGCAAATTTGAATATCAGAGAAAGATGACATGAGTGAATCCATAATGCATTTTTGAAACAAGCACGGCTGGCTTCAAGGGGGCAGGGGGGTCAAGATGTTTTTTGGGAGCTCTGAGATTAGCCTTTGTTTTCTTTTTGCTTAGCAGTGGTTTTTGCTTTTAAACTCCCATATACAGGTCCTTCTCAAAATATTAGCATATTGTGATAAAGTTCATTATTTTCCATAATGTCATGATGAAAATTTAACATTCATATATTTTAGATTCATTGCACACTAACTGAAATATTTAAGGTCTTTTATTGTCTTAATATGGATGATTTTGGCATACAGCTCATGAAAACCCAAAATTCCTGTCTCACAAAATTAGCATATTTCATCCGACCAATAAAAGAAAAGTGTTTTTAATACAAAAAACGTCAACCTTCAAATAATCATGTACAGTTATGCACTCAATACTTGGTCGGGAATCCTTTGGCAGAAATGACTGCTTCAATGCGGCGTGGCATGGAGGCAATCAGCCTGTGGCACTGCTGAGGTCTTATGGAGGCCCAGGATGCTTCGATAGCGGCCTTTAGCTCATCCAGAGTGTTGGGTCTTGAGTCTCTCAACGTTCTCTTCACAATATCCCACAGATTGTCTATGGGGTTCAGGTCAGGAGAGTTGGCAGGCCAATTGAGCACAGTGATACCATGGTCAGTAAACCATTTACCAGTGGTTTTGGCACTGTGAGCAGGTGCCAGGTCATGCTGAAAAATGAAATCTTCATCTCCATAAAGCTTTTCAGCAGATGGAAGCATGAAGTGCTCCAAAATCTCCTGATAGCTAGCTGTATTGACCCTGCCCTTGATAAAACACAGTGGACCAACACCAGCAACTGACACGGCATCCCAGACCATCACTGACTGTAGGTACTTGACACTGGACTTCTGGCATTTTGGCATTTCCTTCTCCCCAGTCTTCCTCCAGACTCTGGCACCTTGATTTCCGAATGACATGCAGAATTTGATTTCACCCGAAAAAAGTACTTTGGACCACTGAGCAACAGTCCAGTGCTGCTTCTCTGTAGCCCAGGTCAGGTGCTTCTGCCGCTGTTTCTGGTTCAAAAGTGGCTTGACCTGGGGAATGCGGCACCTGTAGCCCATTTCCTGCACACCCCTGTGCACGGTGGCTCTGGATGTTTCTAATCCAGACTCAGTCCACTGCTTCCGCAGGTCCCCCAATGTCTGGAATCGGCCCTTCTCCACAATCTTCCTCAGGGTCCGGTCACCTCTTCTCGTTGTGCAGCATTTTCTGCCACACTTTTTCCTTCCCACAGACTTCCCACTGAGGTGCCTTGATACAGCACTCTGGGAACAGCCTATTCGTTCAGAAATGTCTTTCTGTGTCTTACCCTCTTGCTTGAGGGTTTCAATAGTGGCCTTCTGGACAGCAGTCAGGTCGGCAGTCTTACCCATGATTGGGGTTTTGAGTGATGAACCAGGCTGGGAGTTTTAAAGGCCTCAGGAATCTTTTGCAGGTGTTTAGAGTTAACTCGTTGATTCAGATGATTAGGTTCATAGCTCGTTTAGAGACCCTTTTAATGATATGCTAATTTTGTGAGATAGGAATTTTGGGTTTTCATGAGCTGGATGCCAAAATCATCCGTATTAAGACAATAAAAGACCTGAAATATTTCAGTTAGTGTGCAATGAATCTAAAATATATTAATGTTAAATTTTCATCATGACATTATGGAAAATAATGAACTTTATCACAATATGCTAATATTTTGAGAAGGACCTGTATACTATTTTTGCTGAATCTATCTCCTACTGTTGAGTCATGAACACAGACTTCAGCCGAGGCAAGTGCGTTGCTTTAGATGTCTTTCAAGCCTCTTTCTGTGACTTCCAGGAGGAGTCGTTGCTGCCAGCCTTTCTGGTCACTACTGAGAAGGTTAAACTCTTTTTTATGTTTTCTCCATTTGTAGATAATGGCTCTCATTTTAATTTGCTGGAGGCACTAAGCCTTAGAAATAGCTATGTCTTCCCAGACTAATATATTTTAAGGGCTTTGTTTCTGATTTGTTCTCATTTTCTGTCAGCTTGGACCATGATGTGTTGCTTTTTGAGACCATGTGGCCTACTTCATGTTGTTAGACAGAATCTATTTATTGACTTCTTGTTTCTAAAGGTTTGGACGTAATCTGACCTGGGTGAAATTGAACTAATTTTTTTTTTAAATGTAGTTAATTAGTTAATTACTTACTTTAGTTGTTACTTTCGACATAGGACCAGTTTGGTTTGGATAGCTTTTTTTCCTTAATAAATACATTCGTCAATTGAAACCAGTTTTTTTATATTTACCCAGGTCATCTTTGTCTGATATTTGTCTGATCTGAAACATGTAGACAAAAAGTCAGAGACAGAAGAACTTTGTAAAGGGGGGCAAATAGCTTTTCACAGCACTGTTACATCTGTGAACTCTTATTCGTGGTATGCTCTACCTGAATGAGCACCCCAGGTTGGTTGTCTGAGTAGGTGGTAAAGGTCTGGGTTTGTTTGGTTGGAATGGTAGTGTTCCTTTTAATAAGGACAGTCATCACTCCTCCAGCTGTTTCAATTCCCAGGGACAAGGGTGTAACATCCAGCAGGAGCAGGTCCTGCACATTCTCAGACTTATCACCAGCCAGGATGGCAGCCTGTACAGCTGTGGGTTCCAGAAAATAACGTCATGATTACGGGAAAGCTTTTATTTGCACTCTATTTGCATTTGGACAGGTGATACAGGCAGGAGTAAATTCTATAGAGACCTACCTGCCCCATATGCAACTGCCTCATCTGGGTTGATGCTCTTGTTCAAGTCACGACCATTAAAGAGGTCCTGCAAAAGCTTTTGGATCTTCGGAATACGTGTGGAGCCACCCACTAGAACAATATCATGGATCTGGCTTTTGTCCATCTTGGCATCCCTCAGGGCCTTCTCCACAGGCTCGAGTGTTCCCCGGAACAGGTCAGCATTGAGCTCTTCAAAGCGGGCCCTGGTGATGGAGGTGTAGAAATCTGTTCCTTCATAGAGTGAGTCGATCTCAATACTGGCCTGGGTGCTGCTGGAGAGGGTGCGCTTAGCTCGCTCACACGCTGTACGCAGACGACGGACGGCACGTTTGTTGTTGATGATGTCTTTTTTGAACTTGCGCTTGAACTCAGCAGTAAAGTGGTTAACCATGCGATTGTCAAAGTCCTCCCCACCCAAGTGTGTGTCCCCCGCTGTGGCCTTGACCTCAAAGATGCCATCCTCAATTGTCAAGATCGACACATCAAAAGTACCACCACCAAGGTCAAAGATTAGAACATTACGCTCACCCCCAACCTACAATATATGGAAGTAAATTGTAAGAGGAACATAAGAAACAATACATTACCATTTTTAGCTGCCAGGTGCTTAGATACCTTTTTGTCCAGGCCATATGCAATGGCTGCGGCTGTGGGTTCATTGATGATACGAAGCACATTGAGGCCAGAGATGGTTCCAGCATCCTTGGTGGCTTGACGTTGGGAGTCATTGAAGTAAGCAGGAACTGTGATAACTGCATTGGTCACAGGCTGAAAGAATGGGAAGAATTTATGTTTATGAAACAGTGAGGAACTTAAAATTTAATTTAGTTTTTTTCTACCTATGAGTCTGATGCAGGAAAAAGCTTTACCAGTAGTTAGGGCATTAAAATCAGCAAACCTTGCCAAGATAAGCCTCAGAAATCTCCTTCATTTTGGTTAGAACCATGGAGGAAATCTCCTCGGGATAGAAGGTCTTGATCTCCCCCTTATATTCAACCTCCATCTTGGGTTTTGAGGAGTCATTTATAACTTTGAAGGGCCAGTGTTTCATATCAGATTGCACCACAGGATCATCAAACTTGCGACCGATCAGACGCTTAGCATCTATAGTTTATTCAGCAACAATAAAAGAAAGGTTTCACAGTGTGTATTGACATTTAAAACAACTTTTTCTAATTTCAAATTAACTGATCAAAAATTGAGAAGTATAAGAAATGGAGAAGTGAAATCACTATTTTGTATCACTGTTTTTGACTGTTCTTTCCTGTGGATATTGCAATATTTTTACCAAATACGGTGTTGGCTGGATTCATGGCCACCTGGTTCTTGGCGGCATCTCCAATAAGTCTTTCTGTGTCTGTGAAGGCCACATAACTTGGCGTGGTCCTGTTTCCTTGGTCATTGGCAATAATCTCCACTTTGCCATGCTGGAAAATCCCCACACATGAATATGTGGTACCCAGATCAATGCCTACTGCTGGTCCTTTAGACATCTTTAAAAGACAAAAGAAAGAAAAAAAGTTTTAGCATTTTAGCTCAATTGCAATAGCAGGTCAATCTCAAATGAGTGCATATGGTGTGTATTATTAAATCGTATTGTTTGCAGTCTACATGATTTTTCTGCTCAGGCCTTATGAACTTGTAATATTATTTAGAACATGTACTCAGTGTATCCACAAGATGCCAGATCTTCTTGACCAGTTATTCTATTGGCTCCCTGATGGTTTAATAAAGCTGTGCTTTCATTTTCACTGCATTTATCAGTCTAGTACCTGATCAGTTTTAGATAAATCTAGTATAATAGTTTACTAAGACTTTTCAAGAGCACAGACTGACATAAAATAGTATTCCACTACCAGCAAAGAGATTTCTAGATCACATGTTGAATCTTTCTTGCTTTTCACTTGCTGTCAATTGTTTTTTGGGCCTAAAACTTCTCAATCTGTCTTGGTGCCTTATGCTGGTAAAATGACTTAAGTCCAAGACTTCTTGTCCCAAGTATGGGCAGTTGCCCAGGGGGGCATTTTAGGTAGGATGCTTGTGCACTAGATCTAAACATTAATAGCTTATTTATTACGTAGTTACACCCTGAATATGTTTTCTACTGCTTATATACATGTGCAGTCAATATAGAACAATATAAATATATAAAGGAAATCTGCGGCTTTGTGGTTTAGTTGCTTACTTGTTTCATGGGGGAGAAATCTAACAAAAACCTCATGCGGCACCCCAACCGAGGACCATTTTAGAACAAGAAAATGTCACAGTGTCACTGTGGAAGATCAAGGTACTAGACTTGCCTAGCTAAATTAGCCAGGTTAAATTTTTCCTTCTATAATTCCAAGGCTTAAAACCATTGTAACAACATGCTATAGAAGTAGGACACAGAGCAGAAAGAAATGCTGAGATAAGATATTCTGTGTCCTGCACACACGCCAACAACTGAAATTGCTTTTCAACAGAAATTAGTCAAGGACAAAAATCATTTGGTTGCATAACTTCACACTTTTCCCCTCCCATTTAGTTTGGTTACATGTGTCATGCCATTGTTTGGTAGAGACCATGCACATTTGCTTTATTTCAATACCTTTTACTTTATTCTCAGGCTTTCAAAGCAGAAAGCAAGGTAGATTATGAAGCAAGACCAGATGAGCAATGCTTCCTGATTATGCAGTTACCTTGTGAAGTTGGAGGTTCAAGAAGTGAGTCTACTGAATTAAAGTGATGCTATATTTTCAACAGCACTGTCTGAGATCCTCTCCAGCACTCCCTTTGTCTCCTGAAAGGTAACGGACGAGCTCCCTTCTCTCCTGTGTTTATAAGGCTCTGTGCAGAGAGAGCCCACTGGGGGTGTCAGGTGACTCCACCAAGGAAAGTTCTAGGCCTGTGATTCTGCTCACTGGCAGGATTTCCTTCAATGAAAGCTTGCTATTCTTATCTCTGCAGTAATTTGCAAACTGAACAAGATCAAAAGAGGAAAGGTGTAGAATTGCCAGGCATGGTTTGGTGGAAAAGCTGAAATCACTTAACTGTTGCCATATTCAGTGACATGATGGGAAACATTTTCATTAAACGCAGCCCATTTTCTAAAGACAGACAGCTAATGTCATTCACATGCTTCTTTGCACATGCAGGGAGAAAACTGAAAGGGGCATGGTATTGCTAATTAAGTTTTTTCAAATATTTTTATAAGGATCAGTCATTCTAAGCAAAAATAGACAAAGCATTCATGCCCCTGCAACCTTTCACATTTTGTGACTTTTATGGGTTTATGGAAAGTTTTATGAGGGACCTTAATTGATAGACAAACTCAAAGTAGTCCATAACTTTCAAATGGAAGGAAAATTACATTTTGGAGTTTTTGAAAACAAAAATCTAAAAGGTGGTGTGCATTTGTATTCAGCCTCCTTAGCAAAACAGCTCAAACTTGGTCCGACTGGATTAGAGCATCAGTGATCAGCAATTTTTAAGTACTGCCACATATTTTCAATTGGATTAAGGTTTTCACTTTTACTGAGCTATTTTAACACATTAACATAGTTTAATGTCAAACATTACTTTGTAGCTATGGCTCTGTAGGTTTAGTATTGTTGCCCTGTGGGAAAATGAAACTCAACAACAGTCTTTGCAGCCTCTAACATGTTTTCTCCCAGAATTGCCCTGTATTTAGCTCTAACCCACTTTCCTTTAATTGTGACCAGCTTCCATCTCCCTGCTGAAGCAAAACTTCCCCAAACCATAATGCTTCCACCAGCATGTTTACAGTGGGAGTTGTGTTGGGGCTACAGGCAGTTAGTTTTCTGCCACAGATAGTGTTTTGAGCAGAGCATCTGGTTTGACAGGTTTGCTATGCCCCCTACATGGCTTGTGGCAAACTGCAAACAGGACTTCTAATGACTTTCTTTTTACGATGGCTTTCATCTCGGGACTTAATAATTGCCAAAGAGTTGCATCCTCTCACCCAAGTAGTGAATCATGTGATGCCTTAACAGAAACATAACAGCTGTATTTAGACTGAAATTAAGATACACAAAGGTTTTTTTCTTACACAAATCTGTTTATTTATTTTTTTTCAAATTGGTGGCTTTTGAGGGCAATGAACTGAATAATAAATATAAATGCTTGTGACAATGTTTGTTTGGTAGAATTTTCTTTTTAACATTTACATTTTCTTATTTGTGGTTGGTACAAGACAAAATGTGAAAAGGTTCTAGGGGTATGAATCCCTTTGCAAGACTCCCTCTGTAAGGCAAAGTGGGTATGCATTTCACTTCCCTGTTACTACATGATCTATTCTTGCTGCATTAGCCTCTCTGACACATTTGCCATCTGGCCATAAATATAGCCACAGCAGCTGTTGGGACAGACCACATTTAGGTGGGACTGTTGCATAACCTCAAGAGGGACATCAGTTAAAACCCAAATGCTATAAAGGAGTAATAAAACTATTAAGCTTTTGACATTTGTAAACACAACAACTCACAACAGTTGTAAGATAACCTTTAATAAATAAAGTACATTAAGCAGCTGTAAACAAAGGTTTCCTTTAGAACAGAAGTAAATAAAACGTGTGCCCATAAGAAAATATCAGTTGGAAGAAAATTATAATTTGATAGCAAATGAGAAAGTTATCACTTCAGGACAAACAAACTACGGAGTTGATAAAAGAAGTCTTCATGTTTGCTACTGTTTGCTGGGCAGAACCCATTCATATAATCCCACACACAGCGCTTGCAGTAGTTGTAGAAATGGCTCTCTGCTTTCTTCAGGGTGCTGTTCAGGTCCAGTTTTCCCTGAAGACTACAAACGGAAAATATTTACTGCATTACAAAGACAAACAAACACAAAAACGTCCTTGGGATCAAACCTGCTGGTAAACTGGATTAGCTGCACGTCATCTCGGCACCGGAGCAGAGAGTCCCTGTTATCCAGTAGGATGGCTGCGCAGATGAAGAGCTCAAAGGTGAAGTCTGTGTTGAAGGTTTGTTGCGGTGACTCCAAACTGTCCTCTGGAAACATTGCATGGTGAAGACACAGCAATGTGGGACGTTTTACAGGACAACATATAGTAAAACTGTTCTGCTTTTTCCCTGAATATTACCTGTGCTGTGTTTTTGGCCCAGTCTCTCCTGATATCGAGCACGGTCAACCTGCTGTGAGATTAGCTCCAGATGGTCACAGCTAAGGATTTCAAACAAACGCTGTGCATCACTGTGTTCAAACTCCCTTTGAAAACCCAACAGCAGCCACCTAAATGCAAAAAACATAAGCAAACATTAAAAAACAACAAAATCATAAAAAATATGAAAAATGCTACAAAAGCTCTACCTGTGGCAGAATGTAAAGCTCTCCATGTTGTCTTTGACTAGATGACCATAAAGTAGAGGGTCCAGTTCCTTCAACAAGGCTGCCTCCAGCTCTAAAATACATTAAATTAAACATTTCCCACTCAGTCAAACTGTTTCAAAAGAAAAGCCTGGATTTGAACCTTCATCTTAACATTTTACCACTCTGGCACTGAAAACAATATATGTTCTGTTTCTCCAAACCCTGATATACAATTTTCTGAGCTTGAAATCAGTCCTTTACTTTGTTTAACCACTAGAGGTCTCAATTGTTTTTTACTTGAAATTGAAAAAAAAAAAAAAAAAAAAAAAAAACGGATCACAAGACTTTGGGCACATGCAATGTCTTATAAATGCATTTTTATATTCTGTGTATATCCATTTGAGTAAAGATTATTAGCATTGCTAAATCTAATTACTCAAAACGTTTCTTTTGCAAAACATTGCTAAAAAAAGAACAACCCACCCCCCAAAAAAATGAACTCTTGTAGTTCTACACTTTTCTAAACACATTAGTGTTTAGAAAAGTGTAGAACTACAAGAGTTCATTTTTTCAGATATGTATAACTACAGAAGCTCATTGCATTCCCCAAGAAATAAATATCATAATTACGAGATCTTATCTCGTAAAAGCTGCAATGTGAAAGAGATCTTTTCTCATAATTACGAGATCTCATAATTGTAGATTGTTCTACACTAATAGCAGAATCTTCTAAACACAATTTGGGATTTGTGAAAGCTTTATTTGATCTGTGAAAGTTCCATAAAGGGCCACATTAGAACTGGTCCTGCTCCAAGGCAGAGTAATCTGGCCTTTGATGTAGTGACCACATTCAGTCTGTGTGACCAGCTGACCGCATAAACAACTGCAGAGACATTGAGAAAAGTTTTACCAACAAATTATTCATTTTAATGCCAATAATAATAAAAACCGTAAAAGGATGTCCTGTTGCTCACAGAGCAGGAGAAGAGACATCTGTGCCTCATATTGTGTGTAGTTCTTCAAATCATTAGCATGGTCTTCCACTGAACATTTCCTCTGGTCCCACGACTCAGTCTTTTTTTAAAGCTTATGTCCGGAAATATTATTTTTAATAATAAGTATAACGGTAAATTATTATTATTAAATTAACTAAATCAAAAGAAAAAACAAGAGCAATCTGAAAATGATCTAGGGGCAGTAATACACAGTAAAGTCATGAAGACAGTGACTCAGTGGAAGAGCAGGTGAACCATAGCAGGAAGGTTTTAGTCCTTAATGAAGGAGCTCTGAGTTCAATTCCTGAGCCATTTACTGCATGTCTTCCTGTTCTCTTTCTGTCTTTCTTACTGCTAAGCTACTAATGAATAAAGGCCACTAATCCCACAAAAAAGAAAGATGCCAAGTGGAATTTACCCAGCTTCATATAAAAGATTTAACAAATCTTTCTTCTGCTTCACGGGAGGTTTCTGTCCTCCCTGAGCTCCTGCTTTACCGTTTGACAGGTGTACCACCCCAGTCAATCTCCCTACCTGCCACTGTCCCTGGGGCGGGTCACACCCTGGATGTGCAGGGGTGCTTAACGCCAGAACTGTATTTTTGAAACAGGTCCAGTTGTATTGTGGTCCAAGTGGCAAAAAAGCACTAATATGGCCCTTTATGAAACTTTCACAAATCAAATAAATCTTATATAAATCCCAAATTGTGTTTATAAGATTCTGCCATTACTGGATAACAATCCAGTGCAGGTTTGAAGTGTCTACGTACTGTAGTTTTTAAATTGGAGCAGATTAAAGATGCTAAAGGTAATGAAAAATTAGGTGGAATTGCTCTTTAACTGTTTCTGGAGTCAAAAATCTAAAATGTTGTAATTCCGAGAAATTTGTTTCTCGTCAGACAAAGTAAGAGGAGCAAGACCACGGAGGACCCTACAGATCACACAAACCTTTCTATAGTTTATAATTTTCCCAAGAAATTTAAGATATTTTTCTTACAAATATCACAATGATGGTACATAAACATTTTGTTGTAAAAGTGCTTGTTTGCATATTAATTCCAAATGTTTTGCAGTTCTGGGGTTTGTGTGGGACTAACTTATCAAACAATAACTAATCACTGTGAAAAGGTATGACTTTTGTCACTCCATTTGAAGGTGAATCCCTGATAAATCCAAACATTTCCATAAAAGAAATTCACATGGAAAAAAACTTTTAATTAACACACTTTTACACACCTAAATAATTATGTTAGGTTGTACTATATTTAATGGGACAATGTGCAATTTTAGTCTTGAATTATGTCTTGCTAGCCTGACGACATCAAAAGACAGCATCAAAAGCAGGAAAGTCTTAATTACCAAGATCTAAAACAAGAAAAAGGTTATTAGATGCAAAGTCCGTTAGTAAATCTTTGAGTAATGTGATAAAAACTAAAAACCGCAAAATGTCTGCATAAAATACTGAAGCAAACAAGCTAACGGTGCTGGTACTGTGACGTTAGCTGCATACAAGTTGCTTTTCTTTTTGGTGAGTCCCACCTATTTTTCTGTGCAGGCCGTCGGCCATGAAATCCCTGGAGAATTTTTCCATGTAGCAGGAAAAACTCCAGAAGGCGTCCACCTCAGAGTCGAGGACCTCCAGGAACCGGCTGCACAGGTCATTCATTCCCTGGGCATAGCTAACCTCTGCAGTAACAATGAGGAGCAAGACAGTTATCAGACACCAATAAAGTTTAGATTGGACTTATTCGGTCTGATTACCTGGATGAAACGCAGCATACGTGATGAGGATATCTCTCAGCACCAACAGATTGCCTAAACCTTCCTCTCTGCAGACAAAAACAAGTAATTTATGGAAAATTTGTAAAATGTTTCTGGTGCGCCTGCATATCAGAGACATATATACTCATCAGGAAATTACTAAAGAAATGATGTCAATCATTTTCAAGTGTTTTTACACTAATGTAAACGGGGCGACGGTGGTGGCAGTGGTAGGGGTTTGTGCTGTAACCAGTGGGCTGGCTGTTCGAACCCCTGCTCTGTCCGTCTCAGTCGTTGGGCAAGACACTTCACCTGCCTTGCCTGCTGATGGTGGTCAGAGGGCTCAGTGGCGCCTGTGCATGGCAGCCTAGTTGTGGCTACAATGTAGCTCACCACTGTCAGTGAATGTGTGAATGTGTGTCAGTGGGTGAATGATGGATTGTAGTGCAAAGCATTTTGGTTTCTCTGGGGACTTGATAAAGGGCTACACAAATGCAGGCCATTTACCATAATGTATTACATTACTGTTAAAATTATGTATTTTCATTTTATTTATGAAAGCATTTTTTTTATAACATATCAGTCAACACAGTTGATTGAAATTCCTTAGTAATAATAAGTTTATGCAAAATGTCTGATTGAAACTTAAGTGAAGACACATTTTTGGAGAATAATGCATGAAACTTCCCAGTCCTTTAAAAATGCCCATAAATCGTATAAAGTATTTTTATTTGTGATATAGGAAATGTTTATAGGTACAGACAAATCTGGTTGCTGATAGAAACTATGAAACCTGAGAAATCAGGGATGATAGGTGTTAAGTAACCAACAATTAAAGGCAAGCGAGACAGAAGTAGTATGAGGAGGAAGCAAACATGTTGGTAGCAGCATCTAGCAGTTGGAATCCTATTCTGAAAGAAAGACAGGAAGAAAGGTCAGGAGTAAAGAAAGGATAGATAACAAAATATGGCATGATCACAAAGGAAGACTGTGCAGCTGCTAAGGAAGATCTCATGAAATAGAAAGATTTATTTCTGTGAGGTCTGGATACTCATGTAGGCTGATAAGCAGAAAACGGACAAAATGTATTTAGCAAATGACAATAGTTCTGAGGCATTACCCATTCTTGCAGAGTAGAGATGTAATTTGTATTCTTTGTACACACTATTTGTTGGGGGTCACCCGAAAACATTGTCAAATTCAGATCAGGGGTGCATTTACATCTCATCTGTGAATGAATAAGGAAGGCGCTTTATAACTTCCAAAGGCCACAGGAGCAGAAGACTAAATAACTGTCATCATAGCAACCTTGCTTAAATTGTCCTGGATTTTCCTAATCCTATAGGACAAACATATATTTATTTCTAAGCTTTTGGCATTTTTAATCCATCCATCCATTTACTATACCTGCATCATACGTACAAGGTTGCGGGGGAGGTGTTGCCTATCTCGAGCAGTTTACGGGCAAGAGGTGGGGTCCACCCTGGACAGGTCGTCAGTCCATCACAGGGCAATGTAGAGACACTCAGGACAAGCAACCATGCACACACTCATTCACACCTAAAGGCAATTTAGAGAGACCAATTAACCTTACAGTCATGTTTTTACACTGTGGGAGGAAGCCGGAGTACCCGGAGAGAACCCACGCAGGCACAGGGAGAACATGCAAACTCCATGCAGAAAGACCCCGGGCCAGGAATCAAACCCAGGACCTTTTTGAGGCAAGGCAACAGTGTCTTGTGGAACAAATCTAGGTTTTTCCACATAAATAAATAAATAAATAAATAAATAAAATGTTTAGATATACAGGAATCCAGTTTTTTTTTTCATTGTGCCTTAAAGAGGCATCACAACCAGTACCTGTGGCTGAACTTAAGAAAAGAGGGTACACTAGTTAAGCAACTTGCTTCAGCAGTTACTAAATGTAACTTGTGCCTAAATTAGCACTTTGATAGTAAACCGAGGATATAGGACACATTTCAAATGAGACACACCTTGTTTAGGAGAGGTGGAGTTGAGTCAAGTGGCTGACTGCCACTAAAATCTACCACTAAACCAGGAGGAAAGGAAAACAACAGAAATTTCTGGCTAAAATGATAGCGGTGATTCTTTAACCTTTATCGATATTTGTACCTTGTGCTCAGACTCAGCAGTCAGATTTCATATACACAGACTTTGTAAAGGCAAGAACAATAATTACTAAGGAAAACTCACTGGTAGTAGCTCAGGTCTCTGTTTGTGCGGGGCACATCCTTGTCAATGATTCGAATGGCTTCCCGCAGCTCCTCCAGGTCAAACGAGACACGCTCAAACAGTATCTGTTAAGGGAAAAAAATGCTACAATAACAAACAGGTTGGCAGATGACTGTCTTACAGTGCCTTGTATTCACATACATTGATGGTTTTCATGATTTGTCAATTTACAACCACTAATTTTGGATTCCTTGTAGTGGGACAACACAAAGCAGTAGATAATTGTGAAGTGTTGTGAAAATTATACTAATTTTAAAAAAGTTAAGAAATATACGTCTGAATTTAGTATATAGAATCCCATTTTGCTGCATTTAAAGCTTCAAATCTTCTTGTGTATGTCTCAACCATCTTTGCACATCAGTCGACTGTAAATTATGCCCAATCAAATTGGATGGATGGCACTTGTATTAAGCTTCATCCATTTTCCCATCAACTATGAAGACTTTCACTGTCCCCGCAGGAGAAAAGCATTTCCACAGCATGATGCTGCCTCCACCATGTTTTTACCTGTGAGGATGGTACGTTCAGGAACTTTCACAAACTTGTATCTAATGTTTTCATCGTCTTGAATGAGACTTTCACCACTTTTATCATTCCTGTTATAATAATGTGATCCATTGATTTGCAGCTACTATCCCCTTTAAGGGAATAACTGACTGTAAACCACACCAACAAAATCCCTCTCTTAGATAAACTGGGTCACATGACCCACTGACTGTAGGGGTCTAGAGTTAATTTCTTTCCTTTGATTTCTTAGCTGTCAAAAAATGTAAATATTACCTATTGAGCTTCCAGTACTTTCAACCTTTGAGGGTCATCGTTTGACTTCAGTTTGTTGTTTCTGCGTAGAAAAATGTTCGGTTCTATACAGTCTTTCATATAAAAAGGCAGAGGAGTGCCAGCTGTTGCCATGAGACAAAGTGACCCTCTGAGCTATAGCTACCTCACCTTCAGGCTACAGGAGAAGTCAACTGACACCAGAGTAAATACCAGTTTGTTTACATGATCAGATCCTGTTCGGTTACCTCCCTAAACATATAAACTTCACTACTCCCAGGTTAAAAGAGCTTAAACTGTGGAGGTTAATCTAAACCAACAAATTTAACAACTGTAGAAGGAATTTCTGTTGAAACAAGAATAGATGAAATTCATACATATAAATCAGAATTATCTTAACTTGAGATTGAAGCTCCAAGAAGGCAAGTCTGTCCTTCACCTCCTCAGACTGATCCTGGGCCTGCTGATGGGTTTGTTCCTTCCTCTGATCAAAGTACCGCACAGCTGCGAATAACTCAGCTGGGTCAAATCAGTACCGGGTTTAACCGATGGAAAGACAATTGGGGCGGAGGAGAAACAGATTGAGTCAAAAAGGGTCAGAATGGAAAGAAAAATGTCCTCCATTCCAGTAACATCAGAGCTTGTGCAGGATTGGACCTTTACCATCAGTACCGTTGAGATGTATCCGCACTGCTGAGGGGAGAAACTGCTGCCACTTCCTTTTCATGACCCGGTACCGCATCAACAATTGCTCCTGTAGCAAAGACCGCTCCAGTGCGGTGGAGCTGCATGGGTACATGCCGAACAGGAAACGCCACGCCAGGCCTCGCTCCGATGGAGACACACCACCTAGACCCAAATAGAGGACGGTTTAATTCATCTAATTAACTGGGCAGAATTGTTCTCAAGCTAAGGGTTATCAAACTACAGTAAACAATCCCTCAAGGATGGGGTGTCCAAAGTATGGCTGGTGAGCCATTTGTAGCCCTTGAATCCAATTAGAGAAGGGAATAGATTTAGCACGCCAGTACAGGAGGTTTATACAGATGGACAATTTTATAATCTTTTTAGGGCTGGTTTTTGACTAGAAAATTTGAATTTTTGTAAAATAGAAATTTTTATGTACAACACAAAGTATTCTTAGTTAATTAACCACTCTTTTTGGATGGATGGATGGATGGATGGATAGATGGATGGATGGATTGATGGATGGATGGATGGATGGCAGTTATATTAAGCTTCATCCATTTTCCCATCAGCTCTGAGCAGTTAGTTCCTTGTCCCTGCTAAATAATGATATTCCCACATCATGATGCTGCCTCCACCATGTTTTCAACTCTGAGGATCAGTTTTAGTTTTCAGCTGAACATAGCATTTATCACATTCACAGCTTTCCTTTTAATGAGATGAAGGATCCCTTTTCTACAAAAATCTATCAGCGTAGTTTGTTTCTGTGAAATCTTGCATATTTAGTTTATTGTTAAACTGGTAAAAATGAAAAACAAAAATGCTAAAATTATATTTAAATTTTTAATAGAAAAAGTGTTAACTTGAAGATTTTGCCCTGTGTGGTGAAGTATTTGGACACCACCACCACCTTAAGGTATAGTTTAGTCATTTTTAGTCATGTTCTGTGACTTTATCAGTAGTTCCTCAACTGCAGTAGACAGATGTCCCCAAGTTTTTAGGCTTTTTACTGTTTTCTTAGCCAGTTTCCACAAGTAAAACTGACTGAGAAAAGGAGGATAAGCTGTAACATTCCTGCTAACAGACATGTGACGTTGCACCCCGCAGCCTCTCTGTTAACTTCTCATGTCTGCCGCTTGCCTCCTCATAAATAGTCCAACTGGAAGGTCCAACATACACCCTTGCTTTTTCAAACAACAAAGCTGCATCCGGAGGTAACTTTATGCCTCAAACAAGCAGTAACTGTTGAGATTTTTGTTCTTATTACTGTCAAGATTTACCAGTATTATATCTGTTGTTTTATTACAGTGATCACGCTGGGGTATTTTGCCCCTGGGGAATCTGATGTACGTACAAAGAAATCTTAGAGTTCATAGGAGAATAGTTTGATTGTGACTCAAGTAAACTCCCTAAAGCAAAGCATCACTTGACTTCCTTTTGATTTGGATCAAAGGGTAACATTGCATCTCAAGCCAGCTAATATTTTTTAAATATATAGACGGCAGTCATGAAGTACAACTCTAGAAAGAATTTGAAGAAAATTAGATCACTGCAAATTCGGTTCTAAGCAACTCTACATATGTGACATCGATTTTATTCCAGTGTCTATTGAATTTCAAAGCAAGCATGCATCCTTCTTCCTAATAAGGTCCTGAGTAGGTGGTTATTTGGCCCTGACAACAATGTGAAAGATTGGCATAAAAGGATGAATGAAAGACCTGATTAAAAAAGAAGGTTCTTGCCTGCTACTAATCCTTTTTCACCAGTAGGGGCGTTAGGAGCTGATGGATCAGGGTGGTCAGGTGTTTCACGTGTTGTCATCAGCTGGAGGACTATAAGAGGGAGGCGAGCCAGTACTTCGATGTCTGAGTGTTTTGCCTCTTCGTGGTTACCCAAGCCTCGTTCGTTAAGAGATCTCAGGAGAACTTTCTAACAGTTTAAGGACTCTGGATTCTCGCTTTTTTCCCCCGCTGGCAGCCGGATCAGACGTTTGCTTCACAGCTTCTGGCGAACCCTGTCCACCCTCCTCCGTACCTCTCAGGACTACCTTGCTCCAACGGTGCAGTGTAGCTCGCTGCCCCTCCAGGATCACAACCTCTCTCCCTGGCGGACCTAACTCAACCTGACTCGCTCAGCAGCCTCTGTTTCCAGTACCTGGTTCTGCAAATAAAGCTTCTGAAACGCTTCTCTGTTTAATCGTGTTTTTCTGCATGTGGTTCAAGTCGGCCATCAACAATATGACAAAGAATTGATTTTTGAATTCTTCTTAACCTAAAATATTGTTTAAAAATAAATATGAACTTGTTTCCCTTGCTTTAGTGGAAATCAAATATTTTCAGCTTTTCTTTTATTGTGACAATTTTCTGGAGATAAATGCTAGAAATTACAATATTTTACTTTGCAAATTTTTGAGGAATGTTGTTTATGGATTTAAGGATAAACCAAAAATGTTCATATTTCTCAAACAAATACCTATAAATAATAAAATCAGAGTAAATGATATGAAATTATTGTTATTTTCATTCTTTTTTATCCAGATCTGTATATCTTTTTAAATCTCAAGAGCAGTAAATTAAATGTCTAATATGCTTGCTGTTTTGAAAGTACTACTTTGTAAATATATTTGGTATTTTACTGCTATAAAGCCTTCAATTTTCTTTTTATTTAGGCAATTATCAACTATAAAATACATCATCCTCTTGTCTGATGTATAAACCATTAAAATCAATAAAAATTTGAGTTTCCAAGATGTCTTAAATTTGCTTAATTTAGCAACAAATGCAAATCTGAAAGGTTTGACACGTTTATTTGTCTTAAAAGGTAGGATAAGACCAACACATAACAGATTAAAGCATTCAGCATCCATTTGACCGGTCCCACAATACCAAATCTCAGACAAATTTTAAGTCAAATAAAAAGTACGTTAATTTAATCTAAAATGTAAAAACATAAACACTGTATTAATTGTTAACATGCATGTTGAGTACAAGAAATGCCCATTAGTACTGTAGTTTAATATTTAACGCACATGTATAACCCTATGGTTTTTATGTGTGTGAGAAATGAGTGTTGGTGCAGCTGTTGAATGACCTGTGCTGTGCCAAATACTTTCTTTTATTTGAAATCCACATTCTCACTATATACCCTATAGTGTAAAATAATATTAAAAACTATTTAAAATTTATATTCATCCTTAAGTCATTGGTAAATATTTAATTGAACAATTTTGCAATATTGACATAAACTTGCAAAATTTTTCCAGCTTTTAACCCTACTATTAATATCGTATTTACCGTTCTTGAAGATGTGCATCCTCAGTCTTGACTCGTCGACCCTCCCCTCTGCGTCCATGACCCCGGGTAGGGTAAGGCGTGAGGCGGACAGAGCGGGAGTGCTCACCGCTGCTACTCTCCTCCGAGGGCGGACCTCCGCCTGCTGCCCGCTTACGTTGCAGGGATCTTTCCCCCCCGTTTGCGGCGGCATCCCATTAGGATGCAGATCGTCCATGAGTGTATTTCGATTTTGCGATCACACCCAAACGTTTGCCGTCATCACGGCAATTTTATTTCCAAAACCTATCTACTTATCTGTGAGAGTCAGAGCTAAAGTCAGCCCAGCTTGAGCTTATCCGCCAGGGTCAAGATCCGGATCACAAAAGCAACCGAATTTGCCCCAGGAAGCATTTTCAGCTCTGTTTTCCTCACATTCATGCAACTAGAAGTCATATGACTGTACCTTTAAAGTTTAGCCCACATTCCAGGTGTAGTCCCTCCTTATGATCCAAAGTTCAATGGAGAGTAGAAACCATGTAGCACTATCCCCATCTAGTGGCCTTATAGAGATATTACAGACTTGTCGGTCATTTTTAGTAGACTTTAATGAGGCAGACACAAGACATTGATTCTACGACTGTTCCTTTAGTATCAAAACAAATAAACAAAACTAGGAGTTGTTGATTACTCTAGGCCTATTTGTAACATTTTACCTATAAGTCATGTTTTCATAAGATAAGATTAACCAGCTGCACAGAGCGGCATTGTTGTGAAGAGTGATTATACAAAACGTGTTAATATATCGACAGTCCTGGGTGTGATTTTTTAGCAGGGGGAGGATAAGACCAATTGATGCATTGAGTGTGTTGTATGAAAGCTTTGGAGACTCTGCATAAGAATTAGGTATCAACTGTCTTCACAATAGGCTGCCAGCACCAATGTGTCGAAAGGCAAACCTTTAAAACTGGTTTGTTTATGTTATCTGGTTTTTGAAGACGCACCTCCTTTACTTGACATTGGGAGTCTTTTAGTGTTTAAAGGACTTATAGATCATTAGTAGATGAATCATTTACATAAAAATAACTCATTCCACGGATTGAGGTAAACATGAGGACTGAAATGAAAAAAGGGGTTCGAAAAGAAAAAAGAATCCTGTTCTGAAACAAAACTTTTATTGACCTCTGAAGACTGAGGAACCGTTGCTCAGGACCAACATCTGGCTGTTTGTAGAAGGAAGAAGTTAGGGTTTACCACACAAGTCAGGGATAACGATGTGGAGACGTTTAACACACAGAAGAAGTCCCATTTGCAGTTTACCAAAAGACATGTAGGGCACTGCAAACATGTAGCAGAAGGTTCTCTGGTCAGATTAGAAATGCTAAACTTCCACAATATGCAAAATATTATATGCATTGGAAAGCTAACTTTGCACATCACTCTAAATGCATCCTCCCCACGATAAAACACTGTGGTGGCTGCATCATGCTGTGTGGTTGCTTTTCTTCTGCAGGGACAAAGAAGCTGGTCAGATATATTGGAAAGACAGATGAAGCTCAAAACAATGCAGCACTGTAAGACAACTGGTTATACCCTGCAGAAGACTTGAGACCAGCTCAAGGTATACCTTCCAGTAGGACCAGCATCCTAAAAATACAGCCAGAGCTACAATGGAATGGTTTAAATCAAAGCATATTCTTGTGTTGATGATGACTTTCATAGGTGCTCTCTACTGTGTCTGACTACGCTAGAGCTGTTTTGCAAAGAAAAATGGATACAATTCTTCTATCGGTGGAAAGCTGATAGAGACATAACCCAAAAGACTTGCAGCTCAGGGCGCCACGAATGCAAGAACCTTTTGTCACCAGTTAATATGAACTTAAACTTCATCAACTGAAATACTGTTTGCCCTGTTCAGGAGAAGCTGGAGTCCATGCCAGCATCAGCTGGAAGGATACACCATCAAAAGAATGCCAGTTTGTTACAAAGCAAAGAAAAGTACACATGTGGTAAAGAACCATGCACAAACACAATCAATGCAAAGTTAATTTCAGAATCCCCAATTTTTGGACTGTGGGGGGAGGTGAGGCCAGAAAACAGAGAAAAGATTATGTGTATATATTACAGTATATAGACATACTTTTCAGTAGTAGTGCATAAATCTTTCTTTCTTGGTCATGCAATATTATTCAGATTTTCTGAAAAACTGAATTTTGGGTTTTTTCAGCAATTTTAAGAAGTATAAAAACAGGTATTCGGGAGTGGGTCATTTTAATGCAAACTCATGTTAAAAGCAAGCTGTTATTTTTGTCATAATATATGTGTAAAATTTCTCTTGTAGCTTAGGTGTCCTGGCTGCCTTCCCCTTTTCACCTATTACTCAACTGTGTAACAGGAAACTCACCCAAGAGTTTTTAAGTCAGTGCTTAGATGTAATACAGACTCAAAGACCAACTATCCGACCCACCATCCTTCTTTTCACAGTGAGTACCTAATTTATGTACTAAAATTACAGCTTTAAATAACCTATTTCATTAGATTCTGCTGTAAGTGATGGAGTTTTAAAGATTTGTTCTCTCTTAGCCAATATATATATATATATAGATTATCAGATGAAGCGACCAATCCTGCTTTACCTCAGTCTAATGTGGATACTGCAATCACAAGCTCAAGGTTTGTGATATGGATATATGTGTGTGTGTACCTTTTTTTTTTTTTTTTTTTTAAAGATAAGAAGTTTAATGTTTTGAGGATTAAATATTGTCAATGACATGCTTTTTTTCGCTTGATTTTGAAACACAGATCACGACTGGAAAATAGACATAAGTAGGACCTTCAATGCAACAAAGGGATCAAATATAACCATAATGTGCCGGTTTTCCTTTCCTTCTACGCAAAACGCAAACAATTTTGGAGTTTACTGGAAAACAGAGGGGAAAAGTGAATGCAGCAAAAATGACAATGACAAAAAGGCATTCGCTTTTCACCCTAATTTGACTTGTGTAGATTCCAACTTCAGACATAGGACAAAACTCATTGGAAACAAAAGCAAAGGAAACTGCTCTCTGCAGATCTTCAATATTCAGGAAGGAGAACCAAAAATCTACCTGCGGGTTACTGGATTGAACGACAACTACAGTTTCGTAAAGGATCCTGTCATCATTTATGTGGACGGTCAGAATTTAAGTTAGTATATTTCTATTTTACCAGCCAAAGTCATTTCAAACATTTTTACGTTTATTGTGTTTTAGTGGCAACTTTTGATCCATTTGAGTAGTTCTAGTTTGCAGTCACACAGATTTAATATTGATAAAACATCTTTTTTTTTTTTTTTACAGCTTCCTTAAATCACACAGATCCCCCATTTAACACTGCAACAGGTAATTATAATTTACCGTACTTAATTCACTCAGTATGTTTCTCAGAAACATGTTTAAATCCTTATTTTAGCTTCGTTAATGAAAATGGTTACTGTTCACAGCAAACTCCATGTCGGGAGAAAAAATCAAACTGTATCTGACCACCTTTGTGCCAGTTCTTGGAGTTCTGGTCATTGTCGCTGCTGGTACAGTTGCTTACAAAATACGCAAGAGGTAAGCATCAACTTTAAATAATCTGATCTTATATGTAAAATAAAATAAAATAATGCTAATGCTTAAAGTGAAGGTGTTTTACATCACACCACAACCCCACAACAACATGTATATGTGAAGTTGAGATCAGATAGTCATGCACACTGTATAAAAAGAGACACAACCTGACCGTAAACTTCCTGTTTTAGGTCAGTAAAGAATCACAAAGCTTTTTTTTGTGTTAGGTAAATATTAGAATAATGAGTGAGATAACATTTCAAACACACCGGTTCCTTGTGTGTGAACATGGAAAAATGAAAAGGAATCGGTCAAGATATCAAACGGAGAATTGTTTCACTTTTATCATTGTTGGGTATAATTCCCAGATCCTTAGACAACTATGTGCAATTTAAACACTATCAGAATGTCCAGCCATCAGTTTAGGAAAGAGTTCCTAAACCCATAATTAACGAGTTTTGGTTGAAAATGTGTGCATTAATGCCAGAACAAAAGCAAGAAGGAAAGTAATAAACATTCTCCCAAAAATATATATACATTATTCTGGAAATCAGCAAATAGAAATAATTGTAATAATCCTAACAGACTTACAACAGAATTTTTTTGTCTGATTTAATGTCGGAAACCAAGAAAAAAAAACGCATATCTGTGTTTTAATACAGTATATGTACACTCACCGGCCACTTTATTAGGTACACATGTCCAACTCCTCGTTAACACAAATTTCTAATCAGCCAATTGCATGGCACCAACTCAATGCATTTAGGCATGTAGACATGGTCAAGACGATCTGCTGCGGTTCAAACCGAGCATCAGAATGGGGAAGAATGGTGATTTAAGTGACTTTGAACGTGTCATGGTTGTTGGTGCCAGATGGGCTGGTCTGAGTATTTCAGAAACTGCTAATCTACTGGGAATTTCATGCACTGCCATCTCTAGGGTTTACAGAGAATGGTCTGAAAAAGAGAAAATATCCAGCGAGCGACAGTTCTGTGGGCCCAAATGCTTTGTTGATGCCAGAGGTCAGAAGAGAATCGCCAGACTGGTTCCAGATGATAGAAAGGCAACAGTAACTCAAATAACCACTTGTTACAACCAAGGCATGCAGAAGAGCATCTCTGAACGCACAACACGTTGAACCTTGAGGCGAATGGGCTACAGCAGCAGAAGACCACACCGGGTGCCACTCCTGTCAGCTAAGAACAGGAAACTAAGGCTACAATTCACACAGGCTCACCAAAATTAGACAATAGAAGATTGGAAAAACGTTGCCTGGTCTGATGAGTCTCGATTTCTACTGCAACATTCGGATGGTAGGGTCAGAATCTGGCGTCGACAACATGAAAGCATGGATCCATCCTGCCTTGTATCAATGGTTCAGGCTGGTGGTGGTTGTGGTGTAATGATGTGGGGGATATTTTCTTGGCACACTGGGCCCCTTAGTACCAATTGAGCATCGTGTCAACACCACAGCATACCTGAGTATTGTTGCTGACCATGTTCATCCATTTATGACCACAGTGTACCCATCTTCTGATGGTTACTTCCAGCAGGATAACACGCCATGTCATAAAGCACGAATCATCTCAGACTGGTTTCCTGAACATGACAATGTGTTCTCTGTACTCAAATGGCCTCCATAGTCACCAGATCTCAATTCAATAGAGCACCTTTGGGATGTGGTGGAATGGTAGATTCGCATCATGGATGTGCAGCCGACAAATTTGCAGCATCTGTGTGATGCTGTCATGTCAATATGAACCAAACTCTCTGAGGAATGTTTCCAGTACCTTGTTGAATGTATGCCACAAAGGATTAAGGCAGTTCTGAAGGAAAAAGGGGGTCCAACCGGTACTAGCAAGGTGTGCCTAATAAAGTTAATAAAACTTGCATCTTTGCAACAGAAATTGTTCACTTCAGTTTATATTTGAAAATACTGTTTTTAACAAAATGAAATGTTAGCATCTTTAAGTAATGTGCATATGTTTTCTATAAACACTCTGTAAATTACATAAATTCAGCTGTCTACTGCATTGCTTCCTGTACATACTATTGTCATTTGCACTATCATCCATCATCCAGGATTTTCAGTTTTTTTTCTTTTGATTGCTGCTCTAGAATTTTATTTTTCACATTTCATTCTTCTAAATCATATTTGTCCTGGCTGTTTCTAGTTTTATTTTTCAAACTGTATTAACTATTGCACATATCAATGTATGCAACAGTGATAAAAAGTACTTTTACTCCTGTAAAAAGTATTTATCTAATCATGATCTCCCTGAACATTTACAAATAATAGATATTTAATGCTTATCTTCAATATCCTAGCTCATACAGGTTCGAACGGGAGGAATCTGAATATTATGTAAACTTCAGGCGGACATCGTCAAACACACCCATAAGGTTCTGCCTTTTTTTATTCTCTAGATACATTATACAGTTTTGTGAAAAAGTATATGCCACTTTATAGATTTCTTTTGTTTTTGCTTTGTCACAGCTTTACTGTGTTAATGTAAGCCTCTTAATGAAGAAGTTATGGAAGCTGATAAGATCACCAGATCTATGGTGTATCAACCCACCTAATCAGCTAATTTGTTGGAACAGCTGATTGTGAGTCTGTTGAGATAATTCTCAAACTACAAAACATGAAAGTAGGAGGGACATACCACCTGCGATGCTGCTGTACAACTGATGCAAAATTCAAGGACGCTGTATGTCTAATGAGCTTATTAGCCATCCACAACACCAAGGACCTCTAGCAAGCTCATGGTACTTTGGATGAGGGGGCTTTTGCAGTTAATAGATTTGCAGAACCTCTCTCAAAAAAATTCAAACTAACCCAATAAGGAAAAAAAAAGCTATTTCAACCAGTCATTTTCTACCGCTTATTCCATAGTGGGTCACAGGGGAGCTGGTGCCTATCTCCAGCAGTCTATGGGCGAGAGGCAGGGTACACCTTGGACAGGTCACCAGTCCATCACAGGGCAACACACATACAACCATACACACACTCATACACCTAAGGGCAAGTTAGAGTTACCAATTAACCTAACAGGCATGTTTTTGGACTGTGGGAGGAAGCCAGAGTACCCAGTGAGAACTCACACATGCACAGGGAGAACATGCAAACTCCATGCAGAAAGACCCCAGGCCAGGAATTGAACCCAGGACCTTCTTGGTGCAAGGCAACAGTGCTACCAACTGCGCCACCATGCAGCCCCTATTTCAACCAACCTCGCTCAATTTGAAAAACATATTTCCTCCTAAACAAATGGCAACAATTGCCATTAGGTGTCTCCAATAACTGGCAATGAGTCTTTTACATCGGTGTGGGGGAATTTTGGCCCACTCTTCTTTGAAGAATTATTTTAATCAAAACACATTAGAAGGGTTTTAGGCATGAATGACCTGTAAAAGGTCATGCTACAGCATCTTATTTGAATTTGAGTTTGGACTTTGATTAGGCCATTCCAAATCCTTCTTTGTGTTTTTTTAGGCATTCAGAGATGGATTTACTGATGTGCTTTGAATTATTATCCTGCTGCATAACTCAAGTGTGCCTGAGCTTAAGGCCATGAACCGAACAGTCTCCTTCGGGGGTTTTTCTAAGAGAGCAGAATTTATGGTTCCATCATGTAGGGGAATTCGTCCAGGCAAAAGCAAAGCAGTCCCAGACCAGCACACTATCACCATGTTTGACTGTAGAGGTACGTTTGTACGTTTTTAAAGTAGGCTAGGTTGGTTTTCCTTGATAAACTGGCATTTGAAAACTGCATTTTGTATCTAAATCAATAAAGTGTGAAAAAAAGCATATAATAGAAGAAATCTGTGGGGGCAAATACTTTCTCACAAATTGTATCAGGAAATGACATATTTTTTGTGAATGTTTTGTGATTATCTGTTGCATTTGTCTGGAAATCTCAGTAAGTGAAAACACACAATTCTCCACCTGATTCTCAATCTAAAATCTAAAGTCTCCACATTTCCTCCTTTTCTAGTAAACCATCTTGTGAAACATCAAACAAAAAGCTTCCAGATCCAAAAGCTATTGATGAAAATATTTACATGAATCTCAAGGTATGCTGTATTTCTATTAATATTTGGTTTTAAAATTCAAGACACGTTCCTGTAGTTTTCTCTCAGTTAACTCCAACTTTCCCCTGTCTTTTTAGACATTACAAAATCAGACGGACCAACAGGTGGAACGCGTAGACAATATTTATGGAAATGTGGACCACACAACTTAATAAAAAAGCATTGTCTCACAGCTAATACTAAAAGTGTATCCTAAAGTATTGTCTGTATTTTGCATTGTTTGTTTTTCGTCTTCAAATGAGTGTGCGCATTGAGTTGGATTCAAAGTATGTCAGTAGAATTAAGAAGGGGAGCACTGCACTGGTTTGCAACAAATGAATGTAAACCCCAAAATGTTGTGAAAGGGAACCTTTTCCTGCAGTGTGAGTTTTACAGGTTGGTTAACAGATGAAGCTATTAACCACCCGTTAAGAATGCTTCAATAACACACAGTTCAGAAAGTCAAAAATCTAATTAGATTACTTTATTGTAATGGACTGAATGTTTTCATTAAGGGTATTTTAGGTGTCAAAAACTGAGGTCCCCCACCTGCTGCGTCTCTGACATTAACCAAAACAAACAGGGACTTTTATAATGCTTGCATCTAGATTGCAACGATAAAATCTCATTTTACAGTCTAGTTTGTGTGTTTGTATGCATTGAGTCTTACCATTTGTTAGGTATTAATTAGTCAACTCAGAGACAAGAACAATACTGAGTCAGATTTACTTGCAGCAAGGGTAGCTCACACTTTGCAGTGCAGACTACAAAGTGTTGGCACCCTCTCTCTTTATTTATACATGCTGGTTCACACACAGTTCAACAAACATTCAGGGTGTGTGTGTGTGTGTGTGGGGGTCAGAAAGGTTAGGGTTCATGTGTCTTGATTTTAAACAGAGAGAGTGGGCTAGTACGAGCAGCCCCTAGATGTTGCTGATAAAAGCATAACTCACTTCTCTCCCCATCTCCCTTTCTGTGGCATGTAGGAGGGAAAGGCACTTAGAGCAGACATAAGTGATAAACAATACAAAAGTTTTCAAACCCTAACACCATTTAATAGGTGAATTATGACAGAACCTATATGTGCACAAGGATAACATGGAAACCACTGAAAGTAACTTCTGGGTGCAAGTCATTAGTGCTAACGATTGCCTCACAAAGGAGCCCTATGTGGCAAGGTGAAAACAATTATTGTCGTGTTCTCAAATATAAATCTACAGTATGCAATTGTCTTTTACAGTTTCCCAGGAAAACGTTAAATTATCGTGCTGTAGGAAATAGTTTGATAAATGTAACTAGGTGGTTTTGAAAAAAACTTTTTTTTTCTATTTTTTTAAAGATTCGTCTTTTTTCCTTGGCGTCCAACACCACGTTTTCTTTTTCTTTTGCATTAGTTGTTGTCTCATCTACCAAAGTTTTTTAATTTCTGTCTTAATTTATTGTCCTAATGTACGACTCTTTGGTCTAGCATTTCCTTTTAAATGGGCTTTGTAAATAATTTGAATTGGACTGGAAGGTACAAGAGGAGTTGTGATAATTTCTTGCACTGCCAGATTACTCCGTATAACTTTGGGAGTCCAAAACCTCAAACTTATCTTAATTTTCCACTTAAACGTTACTCTTATCCTGAAGCATCTTTTCGTTTTTTCATGTCTGTGGTCAACTTACCTTAGCAAATCTGCCCGTTTACCCTTGTCCATAAACAGATCATGGAGATTAAGAACCTGTAAGAAAACCACGTAGCTCAGGATTCTCAGCCTTCTCTCCAGGCTTCTTTACCTGTAACTCTGGAAATAAGTGAATCATTTTTTAACCTTACACTTGATGTGTTCATGCATTTGTGTCATTGAAGTAAGTCTACAAAGATGACAGTTGTAAACAGTTGTTTCAAACAAAAGCTATGTATACACATCTATCTATTTTCTATTATCATGCAATATTCAAAAATTTCAAATGTCAGAGATGTAGGTGGAAATGATGTTACGCCCTTGTTGAGATAGTTTTACTTGTAAGCCAGGAAACACTGGAATTTGGAACTTGTTTTGGTTTTGCTACTGGCAATGCCAGCTGATTACTGTACAGTCATATAAAAAAAAAACAGAACATGTGCTCCTATGAGGCTCATTTGTCAGATAAAAACGACCTTTTGAAAATAACTTTGAAGCAGGTGTTAAACATACTTTTCATTAAGCCCACATTTCTGTAGTAAAATGTGTTTTTATTGGTCTGATGTAATAATCTGATCACAAATGTTGTGTTTTCATTGTCTGTAAGCAGAAAATCATCATAATTAACAGAAATAAAGGCTTCAAAACATAATTAATTTATGTAATCTGTTTCACTGAGTGAAGTGAGTTACTGAAAAACAACTAACTTTTCAATTAAATTCTAGATTATTGAATATGACTGGATTTTTCTCTCCCTTCCAGTTGTTTTTCTGACTGGGAACTAGGAAAATCCAACCTCTGAGTACATAGAGAACATTAGATCAGTTTTGCTTTTGTGCTAAGATGAAAGATGTCTGTGTTTTTGGCAAACTACATTCTTGAATAAACTAACAAGGCAGCATTGTTTCTAGTTAATTTTCTGAACTAGTTTACTGCTGACTGCCAACAAGTCATCCTAGAATGACAGGGAAATGCATAGCATGAATTCTGTTCTGGTCAGTCATCTCTTACCTAACTGTCTTCCTTATTTTCCATTTTACACAACCTTGTGGGAGGAAAACACCCAAGGATTTTTCTAACCACTGTGTATCTTACAGACACATGAAGCACAACTAACTTGTCCAACATCCTCTAGGTCCTCCTTATGGTGAGTATTTATTTTGTATAATTGTTCAGAGAATACAGCTGTTTTTTTATTTATTTATTTACATTTACTAGATTCCGCTGTAATTGATGGGGTTAGTCTTTGTTTGCTGTATTAACCAAAGAATATTGTTTCGAATCAGATGCAGCTACCAACCCTGTTTTACCTCAGTCTCATGTGGATTCTGGCATCAAATGCGAAGGGTGGGTAAAATTTTAAGTGTATAAACTGAAATTGCTTTAATCAAAATTAATGTTGCTACTTTGCCTTGGTTTCAAACACAGACGCAGCTTGAACAATGAACGTCGTTCAGAGAATTAAAGCAAAGAAAGGCCCAAATGTAACCATCTTGTGTACATTCACCTATCCTCAGGAAGAACACACTGAAAACATTCAGGTTTACTGGAAAACACCTGGAAGAAGTCAATGCAGCAAGAATGACATAGACAAAGAGGCATTTATTCACCCTTATTTCACCCTGATTCCTTTTGTGTTCTTTTGAGTTACAGGAATAAGACTGAACAGGAAAAAAAAAATAAAGGAAACTGCTCTCTACAGATCTTCAGTATTGGGGAAAGTAACCCAAATGTCTACTGTTACAACATTTTTTAATTTTAAGTTATAAAGCCATCCCATATGAAAATACAACAGGTATATGTAATACATACTCAATATGTTACTGTTGACAGCAAGTTCACCACCTGGATTTTATAATGTTGGAAAAATTAAAATGTATCTGGCCATCTTTCTACCATTTCTTGGACTTCTGATTATTGTTTTTGCTGGGGCAGTCACTTACATAATACAAAAGAGGTAAGAACCAATCTTCAGTCAACTACAAACATCCAAGGAGATGGATACAGTAGATATAAAAGGTCAACATACCCCTCCTAAAAGGCTGGGTTATTGTGATGTTAAAAAATGTTAACTAAATAAATTGTTTCTAAATTTTCTCCACATTTAATGTGACTCATACCATGCATATGTTGACTAAAAACAAATATATTAGGGAAAAAGATTAAAAAACTAAAATAATTGGGTTACATAAGTCTCTTATAACTGGGGATGTGGCTGTCATCCACATTTGTGTTAAACAGGAAACAGTTTAATTACAAACAACAAGCAAGAAAACAATCCAAGACAAATTTTGTACCAACCATCTCCCAAAAGCATTTTGAAAAATGTTTTATGGTCTGATGAAAACAATGTTTCACTTTTAGACATAATTCATCATCATACTCTTGAACCTTTTTCTTCTGCTAGAACGAGACAATTAGTCAAGATGGCAGAAGTTAGTTCCAAATACAAGTTAATGTTGCTGAAAAACCTTAAGGCTTCTGCTTCTGAAACAAGATAATCTTCATATTTAATGACAACAATGACCAAAGCGTACATTTAAATCAACTAAAGAATTGCTTCAACAGCCAAAGATTTAACTCTCAGAACAGCACAGGCAGAACCAAGACCTGAATCTGATTGGAAATGTGTGGTTTTCCAAAAAGGGCTATGCACAAGAGAAGTCCTCACAGTCTGACATATTTGGGGCATTTTTGCAAATCATTTCTGAACGTTTTTGCAAAGGAGAGTCACCAAATATTGCCAATTCAGGATGCTGATAAACTCCTACCACAAACATACTAAGTCATGTAAAAGTCCCAAAAAATTCAAAGGTGCCTGAACAAAGTCTTACTTTAAGGGTGTGCACACTTAAGATAGTATATAGTTTTTCTTATTTTCCCACCTAAAAGGTTTTAGGGTTTTTCATTTTTGTTGTACAGATTTCAAGCCACATTAAAGGTGAAAGAAGTTCTCAACTAATGCGTGTTGGTCAAAATTTAGTTTTGTGTTGCATATGTGGGTACAGTTTTATATCCATTGTGCCATCCTGGAGTAGTCAAGCTAGTGAATCTCAAGAAAAAACTCACAGAAACTGATAAACATTACAGATGGGTATGACATCAATCAATGATCAATGCCAAATTTAATTAAGGTAAAGTACAAAACCTAATCTGAAAGCAGTTTACATCATACTTCCCCAACTAAAAAGCAATACAATTTAAATATGTTTGTAGGAATGAAATAAAATCTATTTTTGAGTTTATTACACATATATTGTACACGCCACTCACTTGTTTACTGCATAACAAATAAGAGTATGCCATATTTTTTCTCAACTTTCCAGGTTACCTACTCTTGAACAAAAAGAACCTGAATATTATGTGAACTTCAGAAGAACATCATCAAACCTGCATGAAACGTTTTGCTTTTTTATTTCACTGGGCAAATATGTCTGGACATGGTATTAACAAATTTAATTTATTAAATTACCAACATTCTACATTTTCTTCTTCTTTAGTAAGTCGGTTTGTAAAGTATCTCACACAAAGCCCCAAGAAGAAGAGGCCATTGATGAATCTTTTTACATAAACTTTCAGGTACATTGCATTTTTATTAATAATAGCCTTGTTCTATCCTCAGAATGCTTCAGGACTTTAATTCATGGGCTTTAGGTTTTAAAATCTAACCCAGAATCTTGTTGTGTTCTTTCCTCTGTCTTTATGGACTGCAACAAATCAAATGGAAGATGTGGAATACAGAGAAAATATTTATTAAAATGTGGACTAATTTGGACTCAACATGGAAGCAAAGCTCGTCTTGCAGCTATTTCTTAGACCCATGATTCTCAAACTGTGGTACAAGTACCATTGGTGGTACTTGGTCAGCCTTCAGTATTGTTGATCAAATATTTGCAATTCAAATGTGAAGGAATTAACTGTAAATAATATATAATATATAATAATATATTATTTACAATTAATTCCATTTTGTACTGTCAAACACTGTTGAAACATGTTCACTAAATGAGACCTTATACCATAGTCTGGAATATCTGGTTCAATCGAAGTCATCTGGTTTTCATACTTGTCGTCTTCCGCTTTATTTGGGACCGGGTCGCGGAGGCAGCAGACTCAGCAGAGACACCCAGAGGTCCCTCTCCCCAGACACCTCCTCCAGCTCCTCCGGGGGGGAACCCAAGGTGTTCCCAGTCCAGCCGAGAGACATAGTCCCTCCAGCGTGTCCGGGACCGTCCCCTGGGCCTCCTCCTGGTACGACGTGACGTGCCCGGAATACCTCCTGAGGAAGGCGTCCGGGATGCATCCGGTATGGATGCCCGAGCCACCTCAACTGGCTCCTCTCGATGTGAAGGAGCAGCGGCTCTACTCCGAGCCCCTCCCGGATGGCCGAGCTCCTCACCCTATCTCTAAGGGAGTGCCCGGCCACCCTACGGAGGAAGCTCATTTCAGCCGCTTGTATCCGGGATCTCGTTCTTTCAGTCATGACCCAAAGTTCATGGCCATAGGTGAGGGTAGGAACGTAGACCGACCACTTTTCGCCTGAGCTCTCTCTTCACCAGAATAGACCAGCACAGCGGCCCCATTACTGCGACAGCCGCACCGATCCGTCTGTCGATCTCCCGCTCCATTCTTCCCTCAGACATGAACAAGTGCCCAAGATACTTGAACTCCTCCACTTGAGGCAAGAACTCCCCTCCAACCTGAAGAGGACAAGCCACCCTTTTCCGGTCGAGAACCATGGCCTCGGACTTGGAGGAGCTGATCTTGCTCAAAGCCTCTTCACACTCGGCTGTGAACCACCCCAGTACATGCTGTACGTCTGGGCTAGAGGGGGCCAGGAGGACCACGTCATGTGCAAAAAGAAGAGACGAAATCCACTGGCCCCCAAACCAGACCCCCTCCGGCCCTTGGCTGCACCTAGAAATCATGTCCATAAAAGTTATGAACAGTACTGGTGACAAAGGGCAGCCCTGCCACAGTCCAACATGCACCGGGAACAGGTCCGACTTAGTGTCGGCAATGCGGACCAAACTCCTGCTCCGCCTGTACTGAGACTGGATGGCCCCTAATAAAGGGCTCCCAATTCCATGCTCCTGGAGCACCACCCAAAGGGCACCACGAGGGACACAGTTGAATGCCTTCTCAAAGTCCAAAAAAGACATGTGGACCGGTTAGGCAAACTCCCATGAACCCTCAAGTACCTTGTAGAGGGTATAGAGCTGGTCCAGTGTTCCACGGCCGGGATGAAAACCACACTGCTCCTCCTGAAGCCAAGGTTCATCTATTGGCCAGACTCTCCTGTCCCATACCCTGGCGTAGGCCTTACCAGGGAGGCTGAGGAGTGTTATCCCCCTGTAGTTGGAACGCACAATCTGGTCACCCTTCTTATGAAGGGGCACCACCACCCCAGTCTGCCGGTCTGCCACTGTCCCCGACCGCCACGCAATGTTGAAGAGACGTGTCAACCATGACAGCCCCACAATATCCAGAGACTTCAGGTACTCAGGACGGAACTCATTCACCCCTGAAGCCCTGCCACCACGGAGCTTTTTAACCACCTCGTTGACTTCAGCCTGTGTGATGAAAGAGTCTAGCCCTGAGTCGAGGTCAGCAGCCTCCCACCCCCACTGTAAACAGTGTCGGTGAAGCACTGCTTCCCCCTCCTTGTTGCCAAAATCGCTTTCAGGCAAACCTGTGTCCTTTTACATGGCCTCACCGAACTCCTCCCAGCCCCGAGTTTTTGCCTCTGCCACAGCCCGGGCCGCGGCATGCTTGGCCTCACGGTACCCGTTAGCCGCCTCAGGAGTCCCACAAGCCAACCACAGCCGATAGGACTCCTTCTTCAGCTTGACAGTGTCCCTTACTGCTGGTGTCCGCCATCGGGTTTGGGAATTGCTGCAGTGACAGGCACAACAGACCTTACAGCCATAGCTACGGGCAGCAGCATCGACAATAGATGCGGAGAACATGGTCCACTTGGACTCTATGTCTCCAACACCCCCGGGATCTTGTCAAAGCTCTCCCGGAGGTGGGAGTTGAATATATCCCTGGCCGAGGGCTCTGCCAGATGTTCCCGGCAGACCCTCACTGTGCGCTTGGGCCTGCCAAGTCTGTCCGGCTTTCTCTTCACTGGAGTGTTCAAAACCTGTGGCCGAAGGTCTGACAACACGATGTTGGACCATGTGTTGCTTGATATTGGACCATTTGCACGTTGCTGGACGCCACTATGCCTTCCGGCGTTATCGGCCATTTTGTACCCCAGGATAGTCCGCTACTACAAATCCCAGCGGGCACCGTGGCTGATAGAACGGGGCGTCCCAGTTCTGACATCACAGTGGGCTATATATTAAAGTCAGCCCTTTAATGAGGCGCTTTTCAGCTTGGAACTGAGATGCGGTTACCGGCATCTGAAGCGCATCATTCCAGAGAAGAAATCCCACGTGGACTTTCATTCATTCTCCCATTGGCCAGAAAACTAAACGAATTAAGCTTACAAGAATGAGAAAGCTTGTAAGTTTCAACTTTACCGATTGAAGTTGTGGATTTAACACGTAACTGAAAAACCAGGAGGTTTCAAGGAGAAGAAAATTTCCTCTTTGTTTTGTTTTTGCTCCAGTCGACTAGTGACGATCCGTCATATTTTTCACCTTTCTGCCAAGGAGGCCAAAAGGACGAGGACGGACCGCTTTCCTGAGTTACCCACGGACGCGTGGAAACTCTTCCCCCCCCTTTTTCTTTACCTCTCTGCCCAAGGAAGACTACATCAAGTACAGTCCGTTCATTTTTATTTTCTTTATTAGGAATTGCTTGGGCAGGATAGAGTAGGATTTTAGGACGATTTAGAATCACCACTTATAGTCTAATGTATTCTAAATTGTATGTGCATGCCATTGTTTATTGAAACTTGATTGCTGTTGATTTTCGGAGGCCGCCGAGTCTCGCAAGTTGTGTTTTTACTGTGTGGACACCTGAGCGCAGGTGCGCTGTGAAACTGAAGTGATATAATTACCTTATGGTGAAAATCAACCATTTTCTTTGTCTCCAACTTCATGCTTTACTGGCTTGCCGCCAAAGGTTTTATTATCCTTTGTGTGCACGGACTTCCCAGCGTTGGGGGATGTTTTATGACTACCTGTTTTAACTAAGCTACACTTTGGGAGTGGCCTCCCAGAACGTCATTCAACCACACTCCTTTTGTATTTTGCCATAACTGCTGGTTTGATTTCATACACACTCAATGCTGTTTTCTTTTGTTTAGTTAGATATTTTAACCCCTTTTTGTGTAGAACTTTGCATGTTTGATTAGGTGAAGATTATTGAATCGGAAGAGCGAGTTGTATCAGGGCTGTTGATTTAATAAATTTTCACGTAGATAAAGAAAAGGCGTTTGTGTTTATTTTGTGCAGGAGTAATTTGTCAGTCAAAATAAGGTTAAAGTTCCCACGTTTTGGCAGAAACGGTTGATTAAACAGTGACATCTAATAATAGTTATCAACTATTACTGAGAATTTAATAATTGTAATTATCAAGGGCTTTGAGCCACAATTACAACCCCAGAGGACATCTCTGATTTCGATTCATAAATAAGGATTCTTGGTTAAGAAATTAATTTTCTCAAATTATAATTTTCAATTATAATTATTGATAAATATTAACTAATCAATGATCATAATCCCAACAACGACAACAAAGTCGATCACCCACCTCCTGCCTAGGGTGTCCTGGTGCCAAGTACACTGATGGACACCCTTATGCCTGAACATGGTGTTCATTATGGACAATCCGTGACTACTACAGAAGTCCAATAAAGAAACACAACTTGGATTAAGATCAGGGAGGCCATTCCTCCCAATCACACCTCTCCAGGAGTCACTGTCGTTTCCTAAGTGGGCTTTGAAGTCCCTCAGCAGAATAATGGAGTCCCCGGGAGAGGCACTATCCAGCACCCCCGAAAGGGACGTTCAAGTGCACTCAATTCCATAGTCTGGAATATCTGGAGCAATAGAAGTCATTAAAAGGGCAAATGCAGAGTTTTATTTTGTTTTTTTCTATTTTTTTAGGTTCACTGTACACAGAAAACTAGGGGCGGGGGACAAAATCAGTTTTTTTATGCATCAACATGGGCAATTTTGAATCAATTAACAAATGTCAAAACTTGATTATCTTACCTTTATTTTATGACCTAAATTAGAGGAATGTAATCGGAATGTTAACAGGAAGATCGTCGAGCTAGTGACGGCTCCCCCTACATGCAAAGTTCACTACAGCTTCTACTGCGAAGGACCTGCGACCATCTAGAGTTGTTGGGAATCAGGACATTTGGACTATGGCGCTCTATTTGGAGACAACATTCCAACTCAAAAACATTTGACTAAAACAGCAACCCCACACCTTACAACAAGGCCAAAACAAAGTGGGTAAACAGGTAAGAGAGCTCTGACTTTTGGTGACTGGATTTTGTCACTGAATCTTATGTCCGTGACAGCGCATCTTCTGATGCGTAACGGCTAGCCCGTATGGTGCACCCATCATGGGCAGTGAATAAAAGTCACATATTTGCAAAAGTGCAGCAGAGAAACAGCAGATTGCTAAAATAGATTTAGTTTTAGATACATCTAAAGTAAGGTACTTTGGACTCAATAACTTGTGAATAAGGTCAGCTGTTTTGTTAGTTTTTAATGAGGAAAGGTGAAAAACCTTTTTTATGTATTCTGTGTTTAATATTTTTTTGTTATTTAATTTCAGTTTTTTCTTGAAAAAATATGGTTTCAACCTTCAGTTCACAATCACATCATAGCCTTTTGCATCATAATCAATCATGAAGTGATTAAACCACACCCCCTTTTATAGGCGGCCGTATAAAACTTTGAATTTGCAAGAATCCTCATAATTTTACACTTTGACTTTCTAGTCATTTCCTGCATTTAGAGTTCGGATATTCCAGGTTTTGAGTAAAAATTGTATTTCTTATGAAAGTACTGCTTACAACCAATCATGAATTGCCACTGAATAAGAATGTTGTTGTTGGAAATCATAAACAATAAAAGTTCAAGCCCTGTTCTACTGTTTCAAAACACCTATCAGTATGATGGGACTCAGAAGATGTATTTACTGAGGAGCTGGATAAGTTTGAGAACCAGTGACTTGCTTTGTTTTGTAAACATGTTTATGTGCTGCGATGGCTTTATATGATGATTGAAATAAAACTGCTGGAGTCCCATAAAAGCATGGGCGAAAATTTCATTTGTGTTGCCGGATTTTCAGTGAAAGCTCTGCAAATGAGTTCTGTGAGGTTTGTTTTTGTGCATTTTGCCTAACCTTTATTTCTCTCAAATAAACTGCCTGATGAACATTGGGGACAGGCAATGTTGGATATTTGTTACACCATTGGAGGGCAGCTATATCAAACCACTTATTATGCATCTTACTAAGTCAGCTACATCTTTGAATGTAGTTATGCTTTCTCTAGAATTAGTGCATCTATTCAAAAACACTTGAAGGAGAGGTGAAGAAAAGCACACCCCTGACAGCATACCCTTGTGTACATGCAATGGTCTAATCTACTTGAATTCCTTATGTTCAATGTCCATAATTTGAAGTTGAGTTCAGTGTAATTGTGCCTTAAAATAAACAGCAAAAATATAGATCTGCAGATCTATTTCTCTTTTATAGCACTGCAACAGTTGTGTAAAACTGTAATAAAGAGCAACATTTCCTGTGGCCTTAGCACTGAGAGGAAGTAAAAAAAATGTAACACTGCAACCACACCCTGAAGTGTGCTTTAATTTTTGCGAGCAATAATTATAGAACAGTGAAGGTCCTCCAATATGTTTGTTGTTTGTGATAAAGGTTGATGCAAATAAGTACTAAAAATAATGCCTAATAAACAAATTGATGTTAGGTTGTTTTCAGTTTTTGAGGTCTTGTTAAACAGAAAGTTCCCTTTTTTTAAGATGTTTCTCATTTTAAAGGTAACCTTACATACCCTCTTTCCCAGAAATGTTGAGAAACATTGAGAAAATGTTTCAATGACATTCTGAGAGATAATTTAAACTGAAGTGAGGAGGGTGATAAGATTCTGCTGAAGGAATAAAATGAGCATGACCATGACTATCAGTTTCCTGCATATTTAAGCAGGCTTTACATCAAGATCAAGTATGTTGTTTTTGCAAAGCTCACTATGCACAACGGAAGCATAGTCAGCTTCCTTTGCACACACACACATAAACACACATATTGTATATATGTATTTAAGGACATAAAGATATATGCAGAATATATCTTATAACGCAAAAAGCAAACAAACAAAACAAAAAAAGAAACCCAGAGAGCAAAGTGTACCGGAGTCAAATTCCTTGTTTGTTGCATGTATAAACTTGGCAATAAAGGTAATTCTGATTCTGATACACACAGAGACACGCAAAACAGTTACACTTTCTAATTTTCGTTGTTTGCGTGCATGTCACCTAACGAACTTAACAATCACTTTGAACAAAATAAGAACAAAACAGGTCAGGGCCTTTCAGTAGCCCTCTGTGCTTCTGGGACTTGGGTGGGTTTGGCTTCCTTTTTGTGACTTCCTCTTCTGTAACTATAGACATCTTCTGCGCATCCAAACACCCAAATACAAATAAATAAACACTTGGCCTCATCTGTCCAGACAATATTCTCCCAGTATTTGACTGGCTTGTTGAGATCTTCTGCAAGAAACGATGAGACTCCTAACCAACACTGCAAATTCTCTTTTTGAATAATTCTTAGGGTCAATCAAACTTCTTTAACACACGTTTTTGGTACAGTTTTATCATAAAGGGTACACACAGTAAATCATAAACAATTGAGAAGATTAAATTATGAATATGTATTACCAGTTAAAACCTGAACACAGATTATTATGGATAATTGCACAGAAAGACCACATTCTTAGAGAGGCAGTTGAAAGAAAGATTTAGGGGGCAATGAGATTTTAAGTTTAGCAGACCTGAGTAAGCGCATATTATACTGTATAAAAGCTATTGGGATTAACATATTTAGGGAACAAAATGTTCAAACAAGAAACAAAAATGCATTTAATAGCAATAGTTCAAAGGGAACCTTGTTAGGGGACAAAGAAACATCAGATGGATGAGTAAAGGTTTTTTCAGACTCCAATTACCCAATTACCAAATTAATGCAAGATTCTGTTTACTCAGTTTCTAAACTAGTTAGAGAGTCAGATCAACCCCTAAGTCGCCATTCAATTTTGTCCAAAAGTGTTTTACATTTCTCTACAAACATTTATTAAAGGCATAGTTAAATATATACCCTGCTATCTTTTGGCATCGTATAACAACGTAATGAGATCTGTCAACTCACTTGACATGCAGCATGATCCGTTTCAGGTGTGCAGGGTACAAAGATATAATGGCTGACCACTTATACATCATGCTTGTTCCTTCACCAGGGCCACAGATATTTATTGGAATAAAGCACGTTTACACCAGACAGTCACACACCCTCCATTGGCTGGTTCTAGTTGTTAGGGCAGGCTTAGATCAGAATGCTGTGTGCAACAACTCAGTGCTTTTAACTTGGATGAACTTGGTGAAAGTTGAAAAGGTTTCAATTATGCAGGAGAACAATTTCTGGCCAAAATAATAAAAATAAAAAATTATGGAGTTTTGAGGATCTGAAGGCGAAAGGGGGTATAACCCAGAACTAGTAAGGTGTATATCAATGGCCAGTGGGTGTAATTTTAAACAAAGATACCAGACAAGTGGCAACTGTGGCTCAGAGTAGATGTCTTGCAATCCAAAAGCTGTGGGTTTAATTCCACCCTACTTCTGTCACATGTTGATGTGCCTGTGGCCAAGGGACTTAACCCCAAGTTGCCTAACAATAGGTGAGAGAATTTAAGTACACCCTTTCATCAAACTTTTTGACAGGTGGGCGGGACTTCCGGTGAGGGTGGGACTTCCGGTGGGGGCCATGTGGGCGCCATATGGGCAGGAGGTCACGTGGTCAAGCAGGTGGTGTGTCCAAGGGGGCGTAACCGTGGATGCTGATTGGTTGTCGTCATTAGGGGCGATACCTTAAATGAGTCAATTAAAACACAGGGGTGTGTTTAAGGGTGTTACGGGGAAGGCCTTAAATGAGCCAATTAAAACACACAGGGGTGTGTTTAAGGGTGTTATTAATAATCTGTATGTTTTTTCAGGCGTTAATACATTTAAAAAACAAAAAAAGACATGCATCCTTTTATATTTTAAAGGTATAATCAACTTAATGTTGACCTATCACATGAAATCCTAATAAATGAACTGTGTAACCTGACAGAATTATAAGTTCATTTTGCTTTACAGCAGGACCTATTTGTTGAATATATGAGCCAGTCTAAATCCGTTCAAAATAGAAAAGACCTAAAAAGTAAATTAAAAGATTGTGCTTCACTACATCGATGGAACGAGAAAAACCTTCAGCTTCTGCGTCAACAGACAGGAAAGCAGATGAAAGAGGTAAGATGAATATGAGATTAACAGAAAAAAAAAAAGAACTTCAGTATACTGTTTCCAAGTTATAAATTGACTAGCAATGATGTGTTTGTTTTTTTAATCATGAGAAAAAAGGAATGATAATTTTAGTTACCTGTAGCTTTTCTAAAACATTTACTTTTTCATCTTAGAGTAAAAGGATTCAGGGAGTTACAGTTATACTATATCCATCTGTTAGGGGCGATGTCAGGAAGGGGCAGTTAGGTCTGTTCCTTAGATAACCATATCACCTTTGAACTCAAGAAAGGTTTTGGTCTTAAAAACATAGTCTTTGCAGTTGAGATAACACTGTCATGTTCTGGTATAAATACTGTGTGTAAATGTTGTTCGAGGGCTCTGTTTCATTGGCTAACCTCAGTGTCAGGGTCTTCAAATGCTGAATGTCTTTGAACCATAACACTTATTACATTGAAAATACCAGTACTGACAAGAAAAAATGTCGGTAAATATTTCAGGAAACCCGGAAATTGTGGCTTCTACTTCGGATAATTCACAAAAGCACCATGACATCTTTAAACGTAAGTAAGTAAGTAAGTATTCATTTTTAAGAAATCATTAAATGCATGTGAATGTTCTCTAATTTTGTTTATATATATTGTTTATATATATATATATATATATATATATTTTTTTTTATTTATTTTATTTTATTTTTTTTCTTTGTCATAGAACCCACCGCTGATGACCTTGATGATTTCATCTTGACACAATCAGATTATGGTAAGTAAATGTTAAATGCAATAAAATATATATATATATATTATAGTTAACCCTTGACAATGTTTCAATTTATAGATTTGATGAGAGAGGTAAACCCGAATGATCAAGTTGAAGGGTTCAGTGGCTGGAATCGACAGTCAAAATTGAGAAGGCGAATTATTTCCAAACAAGAAAAAACCCCAACAACAACTGAACTTTCTTCTAACACAGAAATTAAAACTGATTCTTTGAATACTCCTCCGTCAATTATCATCATTTCCCCTGAAGACACACCGGATAAGTTACCGGCACCACCAGAAAGTAAGTCCTAGGAACCAGCTATTTTTCTTTGAGAGTGAATGTATTTTAAACCTCAGATAAAACTGTTTACAGATTCGACTGAGAGCTCTGTGGAAGACACAGCTGTCGAGCAGCAAGGTAAGGAAATAAAAATTAAATAAAAACAATATATATATATATGTATTTTAAGCATAGTTCAATAAAATGTAATATAAACCTGTTTACAGATACATCCAAAGATGCCACATTGAATCCGCCCACCAGAAGGTCACTTTTCAAAGATCAAGACAGCTTTCAGCAGAGAGGCACCGTTTCAGCTCAACAAGAAGTGAAATCTGGAGGTTTTACCGCAAAGAATCGGAGTAAGATAAAAAAAAAAAACTTGTGTATTTTAAAAACTATTTTTCGTTTTATTTATGAACGCTGTGCTGCGCAGCGTAAGATAACTTTTATTGTCTTCTGTTTTTACAGAATATTTAACCCCGGCCAAAAGACAGCGACTCTCTGCGTTACAAACCAGAGCTACGCTAGTGAGAGGTTTAATGAACGGTACGTTTTAATTCATACATACATACTGAATTAATTTAAATTCCTTTGTTTTTTTTCCAGCTTTAATGTGATTATTTCAATATATATACATATATATATGTATATATATATATACATATTTTTATTTATTTATTTATTTTTTGTTCATTCTCCTTACAGAGGTAACGTTGATGGTAGGACAGATTGGCCACAGAAACGGACAGCGCAGGAAGACAGTCTCTACAGCCTCACGGAATCTTCGTAATGAGGCCTCATCGTTAACGCTTCTGGCAGCATGTCAGATTCTGTTAAAGAAGCATTTTGGTGACATCAAGGTGATTTTAAACTGAACTGATCACTGTGTTTTTTTTTTTTTTTTTTTTTTTTTCTGTAGGTTAGTTTTATTTATTTTTTTTTCTTATGTTCATAGAAATGGATAAGCGAATCAGACTTGCCCTGGATGAAATAAGAAATTTAGTTAATGAACTTAACGAAATTCACGTTAATGCAGAAGTAGCAGATAACATCGTTTTAAATGCATCTCCTGCTAACAGTGAAAATGTAATAAATGAACATCAGCACGGTGACGTTTTAAACGTAATCAATCAGGCTCTTGATGATTTAAATAGAGCATTTTGTCCACTCAGTATTGAGCAAAATGATCCACCTGACTCTCATCAGAATCCTTCTACGTCACACGCCGCAGATCGGCACGGGGGTCATTTCAATACGGACGTAGCAGTTAGTTCTGATCAAATAATCAGACTTGCCCTGGATGAAATGAGAAATTTAGTTAATGAACTTAACGAAATTCCCGTTAATGCAGAAGTAGCAGATAACATCGTTTTAAATGCATCTCCTGCTAACAGTGAAAATGTAATAAATGAACATCAGCACGGTGACGTTTTAAACGTAATCAATCAGGCTCTTGGAAGTAACGTTCCAGATTTAGCAGCATTCTATACAGACATCATGCGTATTATCATTGAATTAGCCGACGCTGCGAGATCGTTAACCAGACGTAACGACGTTGTGCAGCTGGAATTAGTGGGTGAAAATCTCAATCGTCACATCACATTTACTGTTACAGATGATGGAAATATGATCCTGCCTGCTTTCGAAAACTTCCTCGACGATTTAGTACAATCGAATGCAAATATACCTGTAGATAATAACATGGAATTTGTTCTTCAGGTTGTTAATGACCCAGCAGGAGGTTCTAAGCGTAAAGCTGCAGGAACGTTAGACTGTGAACTGTTTAATAAGAAAATGCGTCATTTGTATATTATAAACAATACCGGTAATCAGTTATGTTTTGCAATCAGCCTCGCACACTTCTCTGATCCTGAGCTCACGGATCACCGTGCTGTAGAACTGGGGAGGAGATGGCACCATCAGGCAGGCCTCGACGAACAAACAGCAGTTACTTTTAGTGATATTGGTAAATTTGAAACCATTCTGAAGAGAAAAATTGTAGTGTTTCACAGAACCACGGGCTCTACTGCTCTGTGTAAATTTGAGACCAGTTTCCCTGATCGTTCAAACCCTCTGTTTTTGCTGTTATTTCAAGGTCATTACTATGGGATAAAAAATCTCAAAGGTTTTATGGGGTGCAGATATATTTGTAATTACTGTTACGCCAGCTATGATAATGCAAATACACACCATTGTGAAGGTTATTGTCCAGTGTGTCGAACATATAAATGTATGCAAGAGATTAGCAATCCTGTAAGCTGTGCAGGCTGTCAAAGAATCTGTCGTAATTCCTCATGTTTCAGCAGACACAGGGAACCGCGCATCAGAAATAGTGCTGAAAGGCCTATGAGTGACTGTGAGTTGGTAAAACTGTGTAAAGTATGCAAACGGATATACGTTATTCCAATCAGTAAACCGAATAAACCACACGTGTGTAATGTAAAATGCAGTATTTGCGGTGAAAATGTACCCCCCAGCCTAGACATTACATGCGATGATCATAAATGTTACATTCAGCCTTGCAGTGCAATTAATCAGCTTGATGATAAACTGATTTTGTATGATTTCGAATGCCTCGTCAATGAGAGCTGCGTGCATACCCCCTTTCTGGTCTGTGCTAAAACGTTGAAAGGTGATGAATGGTACGCTTATGGACTGAATTGCACCCAAACATTTCTCCTGCATTTCAGGAGGCCGAAGTACAGAGGCTTCACCTTAATAGCGCACAATGCGCGGGGGTACGATGGTTACCTGATTCTCACAGCAATGCTGCAGTTAGGCATTAAACCTCATCTCGTCATGGTAGGAAGTAAACTTCTCTGTTTAACCGACCCTGATTACAGGTTAAAATACATTGATAGCCTGTACTTCATGTGCATGAAGCTTAGTGCCATGCCGAAAGCGTTAGGCTTTACCGATCAAAGCAAGGGTTTTTTTCCCCACCTATTTTCCTCTGAACAACGTCTCCAGTATGTGGGGCCTTTTCCTCCTCCATCCTGCTACGCTGTAGAACGCATGAGTCTTCAAGAACAACAGGTGTTTAGCAGCTGGTACAGAGAAGCGAGCAAAGAGGTCTTTGACTTTAAGAAAGAAGCTATTCGTTATTGTAAAAATGACGTTGAAATTCTTTTTCAAGGATGCTTAAAATTCAGAGACGAGTTCTTTAAGGAGACAAGTGTGGATCCGTTTTAAAGTATCACAATAGCATCAGCCTGCATGAAGGTTTTTGTAACCAATTTCCTTCCTCCTCAAACCTTAGCCATTCCATCACCTCTGGACTACAGACGTAGCAGTAAAACGTTCTCCAGCGCGTCCATTCAATGGCTCGGCTGGATTGCAGACAGCAGAGCCATATTTATCGAGCATGCATTAAATAGGGGTGAAAAGAAAATCGGCCCATATTCTGTGGATGGGTATGCAGAGATTAACGGTGTCAAAGTTGCGTTTGAATTTTAAACTGTACACTATGTGGATTACACATCTCTGTACCCTTATGTAAACGCCAACTGTGTTTTTCCCCTCGGACACCCCACCATCATTTACAAAGATTTTGATGACCCCAGCAGCTACTTCGGTATAATCAAAGCTGTGGTCTACCCACCACGTAACCTGTTGTTCCCTGTTTTACCTTACAGAACATCCCAAGGTAAACTTGTGTTCACTCTCTGCCGCTCATGCGCTGAATTAAATAACCAGTCAGGTCCCTGCATGCATAATGATCAGGACAGAGCTCTGACGGGAGTTTGGGCGAGTGTAGAACTCTGTAAAGCGTTGGATTGTAGTTATCGTCTTGCTAAAATCACAGAGGTGTGGCATTTTGAAAAGAGAAGTGATACAATTTTTAAAGGTTACATTCATTGCTTTTTAAAGGGTAAGCAGGAGGCTTCAGGCTATCCGTCTGAAGCAGTGGATCAGGAGAGTAAGTCAAAGTACAGGTCCTTCTCAAAATATTAGCATATTGTGATAAGGTTCATTATTTTCCATAATGTCATGATGAAAATTTAACATTCATATATTTTAGATTCATTGGACACTAACTGAAATATTTCAGGTCTTTTATTGTCTTAATACGGATGATTTTGGCATACAGCTCATGAAAACCCAAAATTCCTATCTCACAAAATTAGCATATTTCATCCGACCAATAAAAGAAAAGTGTTTTTAATACAAAAAACGTCAACCTTCAAATAATCATGTACAGTTATGCACTCAATACTTGGTCGGGAATCCTTTGGCAGAAATGACTGCTTCAATGCGGCGTGGCATGGAGGCAATCAGCCTGTGGCACTGCTGAGGTCTTATGGAGGCCCATGATGCTTCGATAGCGGCCTTTAGCTCATCCAGAGTGTTGGGTCTTGAGTCTCTCAACGTTCTCTTCACAATATCCCACAGATTCTCTATGGGGTTCAGGTCAGGAGAGTTGGCAGGCCAATTGAGCACAGTGATACCATGGTCAGTAAACCATTTACCAGTGGTTTTGGCACTGTGAGCAGGTGCCAGGTCGTGCTGAAAAATGAAATCTTCATCTCCATAAAGCTTTTCAGCAGATGGAAGCATGAAGTGCTCCAAAATCTCCTGATAGCTAGCTGCATTGACCCTGCCCTTGATAACGTGTCATATATCCACCAAGTAAGACAAATAATGTGTTTATAGCGGCATTCACCACCGCTTATCCACGTTTAAAACTTCTCAGCAGCATGGAGAAGTTACAGGACAGATTGATTTATATTGACACAGACAGTTTGATTTATGTGACAAAAAGTGGTGAAACTCCTCTGGAATTGGGGAATTATCTGGGTGATCTTACTGACGAGTTAGATGGTGACAGCATTTCGGAGTTTGCATCGACAGGACCCAAGAGTTATGCATACCAAACTAAAAACCGTAAAAAAGTAGTGATACGTGCTAAAGGCATCACTCAGACGCATGAATGCAGCGAGAGGGTCAATTTTGACGGCATCAAAGGGCTGGTCGAGGGCTACTTACAGAGGTCAAGTGAGGGTGTCATTGAAATCCCTCAGCACACGATCAGGAGGGATAAAAAGAGATTCCGTTTGACAAACACGACATTTCTTAAAAAGTTTCGACTGGTGTATGATAAAAGACGTCTTTTTTCTGACGGGACAACTCTGCCTTTCGGTTATTAGAGTTGAAGAAGAAATAAAATAAAAAGTCACATGGATTTACAGGAGATTGATTTTGATCCTAGATTTAGAGCACCTTTCTCATGTATGATAGTTGGACCCAGCGGCTGCGGGAAAACTTTCTTTGTAAAAAGTATTTTACAAAACTGTAATCATGTCATGGATATTGTTCCAGAAAATATTGTATGGATTTACACATCTTTTCAACCCATGTATGCTGAATTGCAGAAGATGAATAAAAATATTACCTTTGTGGAAGGATTGCCTCATTCTTTTGAAGATGAAAACCTGTTTCCTCCTGATCAGAATCATCTGATTATTCTAGACAATGTTATCGCTCAAGCCTCAGATGATGAAAACGTGATAAAGGTCTTTACCCAGTTTCGTCACCATCGTAATAATGAGTGTTATGATGTTGACTCAGAATGTTTTTCATCAGGGGAAGTTCAGTCGCACTATTAGTTTGAACTGTAATTATATGGTGTTGTTTAAGAACCCGAGAGATAAGCTGCAGCTGAATATACTAGCCCGCCAAATGTTTCCATCTCAAAAGGGTCTCTTCTTGGAGAGTTTTGAAGATGCAACGAGAGAAGCTCATGGATATTTAATCATCGATTTTACGCCTACCTGCCCAGAACATTTCAGACTGAGAACGGGGATACTTCCTCAGCAGTGGCCTGCTGTGTACGTACCCAGAACAAAGTAAGTCATCATGTCTGCGCATATAAAAAGGAATTTACCATTATTCAGAGCTTTGTACCAGGCCTGTCCACAGAAACGTAAAGATATTCTTGCACACTGCTCTCCCGACTTTATTCAGGCTCTGTGCGAGATTGCACTGAATATCCTAAAAGGTAACATTAAACTATCACCTTCTCAACACCGACAATTGAAGAAACAAAGAAATATCATCAGATTGTTGGGTGATAAAAGAACCGGGATAAAAACTAAACAGTTGGCTCTCAAAAAGCAACGAGGTGGTTTTATTCTCCCCATCTTAACGGCTCTTGCACCCTTGATCGGTGATCTAGTGGGTGGAATCATCAGGAGATAATGTCTCTCAGAACATTGCAGAAGATGTTTCTCATTTCACCTCATCAATTCAAGCGTCTGACCCAGTCAGACACGTCCATCAGACAGATGGCGGAGGAGAATTTGGATGCTGAAATGAGAGCGATATTAAACGAGCCGGGTTTGACTTCTTATGAAAAAATCAAGAGATACGATGCTCTTCTCCAGAGGTATTTGACTTTACTTAAGCAAGGTGTCAAAGAAAAAAACCAGCGGGTCAGTTTAACGCTGCAGCGTGACACAGAGGTTCCTGAACATGAGCGGTCCCAAGAAAAACAAGGCCCAGGGCAGGACGAGGCCCCTAAGGATCAGGTTCTTATGGAAGTACTGAAAAGCCTTCCTAAACACAACCGTAAAAATGCCGAGTACATTTTGAAGAAATTATCCGAAAGAAGTGAGAGTTGGACTTCGCGAGGTGAATTTGTATTTAAAGGAAATGTTATAAAAGGGTCCCACATGATTGATTTGTTGAAAAATCTCATGCTTCCGTTTAAAAAATCTGGAGCATCACAAACCCGAGGATGGTCTGATTTTCTACACTCCATGTCAGAAGTAAACATACCTATATCTTCAGTCATTAACCCTTATGCTCGTGAAGAATATAGACGTTTCAAAACAGAGGGTACATCGATTGAAAATGGGGGTACACCCCCCAGCGTTAAGCAGAGAAGAAAAAGAAGAAGAAGGCAGATAACTAATTCTCCCTACTGGTCGAGATCTGAGCTGGAAGATCCAAAAAATGCTGATGGGAGATCAAAAAGGTCTCTTCGTAAGACGACACTACCACCCCGATGGATTACATTTTCACCATAAACCGTTATAAGAAAATGAAACATGTAGCCTATTTCTTTTATTCAATAAAATATTTATTGATTATATTTTCAAGTCTAGCTTCGTTCTCTACTTCACACACTAACATATGATATCATTACACAAATATTAAATCATAAGAAGAAAAAAAAAAAACAATGAAAAAAAAAAAAAAGACATTTTAAATTCCATAACAATCCAGAAACATCTCCAAAGAGCATGTTCCGTGAGTATAAAATGTACAACTTTGATTAATGACACATTTCTGATATTTTTTCACAAAGTTAGAGACCATTAAATCATTCTTAATCACATCTCCGGTGTATTTCGACAACACTTGCTGCATTGATAATCCGCACGTTCTATGACACAGATGAAAAATGCAATGGTGACCGCACACAGTGGACAGAGTGTTTTGAAGCTGATTATTATGATACAATATTTTTGAGGATCTGTCTTCTAAAAATGTTACGATGCTTGACGGGTAGAACTCGAAATCCGGAGAGAATCCATAAGAGTCAAAAAAGCTGGATTGACCATTCTCATCCAATGTCAGAGCTAGCCAGTGTTCTCCAGGCATGTGTGAAGGATGTGTGTTCACGATAAAGTAGGCCGGCCCTGGGAATTTGTCAGCTAGCAGCAGCAGCTGGTCGCACGGCCATACACCACAAAACAAATCTCCCAGCAGATGACGCATCAGGCTCTCAATTTCATGATTATTCATGTCTGATTAGATTAATAATAATCCACCAGCACACGCCTCTTTGAATCAATCTCTAAAATAGAATCATAACAAGCGTAGATGATCAGCGTGGTGGTATGAGACAACGGGTTTCTGAAGCGCATTTCCAATCTTAAATTCCCACTGGAAACTGGAGATAGAGCATCTGTGTCCTCGCCCGGGTTAAGATTAAATGTGAATAGAGAGTATCCTTGATTAAATTCCTGACGTGTTATACTCAGTGGAAGATCTTTTAGATGTCGTCCTGCAGCCGTAAACAAGTTGTAATACTCTCTCACTGAATGACCTTGGTTAAAATTGGGCTGGAAGGCTTTAGCAGGAATTTGTCTGCCATCCTTACACAAAGCTAAATATTCCATATCAAAATGATTAAAGTCAAACGGATTGAGATTGCGTGTTCCTGTAAAAGCGTCATGATCCAGTAACGCAATCACCACATACTTGGGAAAGACGCCTAAGAAAAGATTCTCTTGGTTGCATACCCTTGAATTTTCAGGGATGGAATATGTTTTTACATTCACACGTGAAAGTGGATACAGAGCATTTGCTTTCATTAAAGCTGAAGCGTGCCCCAGTCGTACAGCTGGAGAGACAGTAACTTTTTTGATAAAAAGAGATGCTCCTAATATCCTGAGTTTGTAAGTGGAGTCTCTTGCTGCCATGAGACAAAAGGCATCGTTGGCTCTTGTAAGTTTAATTTTAAGGTCAACAGAGTTTAAAAGAAGTCTCTCGCAGAAAAATATGTCTGCATGCAGGGGGCCTAGGAGATGTACCTCCCTGGAATTTGCCGTAAAGCCTGCTCTGCTGTTAAGACCTTGGTTAGGGCCGTTAGTTGTAACAATAGAGTTCAGAGCACCTGCAGTGTCTTTATAAAAAAGACCAGAGCTAAACTGGGTTTTTAAAGAATCCTCAGAAAAGTTTAACAATGTCTCAATCATAGCTCTGTATGGATGTGTAGCGCTGGATTGAGTGACGTCACACTGACTGAAGATGGTGTTTAATGGGTAGTTGATGAGCCCTACAGGTGCATCATCTGGCAGGTTTGTTCCATCCTCGTTAGTAATTTTCACTCTGAGATGCAACAGCGTATCGTTGAGATCCAGATACTTTTCTCCGTCTCCCGGAATGAAAAACTCGATCGGCCCTCCATCAGTGATTGCTGATAAAGGCTGGATCTCGGTGTAAATTTTATCTTCGATCGATAGCTGCGTCATCGGGGCAGAAAATAAGTCCAACTCTGCCAGCGTGCACTCTGATGATTTGTTATGTAAAAGAGCCATTATTTAAATATATCAAAACTTGCGGATGACTTCCTTCCTCTTTGTTTGTCAGCTGCGACTGATCTCCTTTTTCGCATTTGTCACCAGGGGGTCTTGTTCTGGGTCTTTTGGATAAAACCATAATTTCTGAACCTTCTTGACCGTCGGTGTGTGTAGAACCACTCATTTTACTCACGGCTGTACCGATGATATCCGAAGCGATATTTGATGCAGCCGTTTTAAGATGGGGTTTTGCAATTGCAAATCCTTTCTTAACCAGAGGGGATACAAAGCGGAATAATTTTGAAAATAATGATCCAATTCCGCGTCCGTACATGACCGGGGCCCCATAAAACCCTGGCAGATTACCGCCTGATTGACTTACATAGTAATTTACAAAGCGATTTGGATCATGTCTCAGACTTAGCTGTGCCATGTTCTCTCTTGCCTGCTTGATGCAGTGTTGAATGACCAGCGTAATATGAATGATAACCAATCAATCTTAGAGGTTATATACATATCTCGGGAATAGTTTATACAAATAAAATTTATCTCAGGCTACGTTGTGATATCACCGGTCTGAAGTGTAGTCTTATGACGGTCTTTCCATAGACGAAATTTACAGGAACGTATTGGTCCGATTTAATTTCTATATTGATATTTTCAATATGTCTTCTGGAGACTGGAAGGTAGTGGGCGGGGTTAAACGTCTGAGTAATCATATCACTGAATGTGCCTTGTACTTTGTCGCCTACTATTTGAGGGCTGACCACGTCGCTGTAACAGTATAGGTGATAGAAACCAGCCTTTATATCCGCCGGAAAAGGAGCCAGTTTTGGTTCAGAAACATGAATCCATTCCCCTGGTTTTACGCCCATCATATAAGCTAGAGTGCTGAAGAAGCGTATTTCATACGGACTGTTTGCTTGAAATGCAAATCTCTTTTGAACTTTGCTGAATTTAATGCGTAAACCCGATTTCAATTTTTTGAAAAACATTTCCATCTCTGTCTCGAGTTGAATAACGCTGTTATAGTAGCCACTTCTGATCCTTTGCGTATTGATCTCCACATCACCAACCTTCCTCCATTCAAAGTAGGCATCATAATCCGGTAAATTATGCCATGTATGAGGATATGAAATCTCGGCTAATGCAACCATCCATTGGCCTTCTAAATCAATATGTTGAGCTAAATTTACACGGAAACTTGAACTGGTATTATTTTTAAACACTTCCATGCTAGCATTAGATGGAAGAGTAACGTAAAAGCCATCATCCTCTACCTGACGGTTCATGATGCTGTGTCAACTGTGAGGTTTAGTGCAAACCTTTTTTATACGTTTCGAAGTTCATCAAACTTGATCTAACTGTTGAATTTCTCAGGCCAGTTTTTCCAGCTTACAAAAACCTTTTTGACTCCCTTGACCGTACGTCGTTTTAATATTTTTTTCACTTGATACATCTTGTCGTTAAATATTTTTACTTTTTGAAGTTCCTCAGCGTAAAAGGAACCCTCGATAGGTTCTCCATCCAAATCTTTGAGTTTGTATACAGGAGAAGAACGGGGTATCCGCTCATACACTATAAACACTTCATCCGTAAAACTCTGTTCGTATTTTTTGTCAAACACTCCATGGACCTCGGATATTCTGACAAGATCCCCTTGTTTAAACGTTGTCACTGAGTCCTTGCAATATCTGTTGGACTTGACATCATACAGATTCTGAAACACTTGAAAGGCATTTTCTGGGGTCACTTCCATAGGGCTCATTTTAATGCTGGAGTGGTAGGAATGATTGTAGCTTCTAGCTAGGTTTTGCAGTACATCGACGTACCGCCGGGTATTGTTAGCTGTAAAATATCTCCACATCCTTGTTTTTAATGTGCGGTTAAATCTCTCGACCACTGAAGCTTTTGCTTCACTCGCTGTGGCAAAATGATCAATACCGTGTTTCTCCATTAAAACCTTAAATTTCTTGTTAAAAAATTCTTTACTGGCATCGGTCTGAAGTTTTTTGGGGATCTGACTTTCTGTAAAAACTGATTCAAATGCCTTTACCACGTCAGCGGCTGTTTTCCTCTTCAAAACTCGTACATACGCACTTTTTGAAAAGATGTCAATGACTGTTAATAAATAATTATAACCATCATTTTCCATGGCCAGAGCTTGCATGTCACAGAGATCAGCCTGGAACTGCCTCAATGGTCTGGTGATAAAAACTCTGTTTCTCGGGAACTTTATTCTTGCAGGTTTATGTAGAGTATAGGTATCTTCTCCTGATCAAAAATCTTTAACTTTTTCAACCGCAACCTTCTTTCCCGTTTCATCTTGCATAACCCTCCTCAGCCTATCTACACCCCCAAAACTTCCCGGATTTGAAGGGCTATAATATACTTTCTTCATCAGCCGTCTTCCTGCCATCTCTGCCGATTACTTGTTAAATAATGAGAAAAAACACACAGGAGGGTAGATTTATCCTTATTTTTAAATTTTTTTTTGTATTTAATATAAAAAAAAAACAACCAGAAAACAAAATCAGATAAAATGCAGATTAATGCAGATGAATTCAAACACTACTAGCTTTTAAACAACACTTTTGGGAAAGGTTACTATGTTCCTACTTTAATTGTATTTAATAGTAAAAAGAAAAAAGAAGAAAAATCATATAATGCAGATTAATTAAAGTACTGGAATACTAAAAAAAAAAAAAAAAATGATACAACAAGTCATCAAACATGTGAGATCAGTTTGTCAGTCCATAGCACTCTGAAACAGAGTTAAGTTGTTTGAGGTGTTTCTCTTCAACCATGCGATCATAAACGTGCGCTATTGCACTGTGGATGCCTTGTACCGATTTCAGTTCATATAAAACCGTCTTGGCAATCGTCTTCACTCTGAAGTCATCCGCTTGTATGCGTCGAAGTACCAGAAGATTCTGAATAGCAGGAACGAGTTTGGGGGTTACGAGTCGTCGTACGATGCGTTGAAAGTTGACGTGGTAATAATCCTCCCCCAGTACCTCCAGGCAATGGTGTTGACGCTGGCTCGGGTGGTTCGTTATACATCCATAGCAGGTTTCTCTGAGATAGTTCAAAGAGGTTATGTTGAATAAATGAAGTATCGCTGTTTTCACCGTATTGATGAGGGTGGTTGAGAACCAACCGTCAATTTCGTCCTCCTGGTTACTCTCATCCTCTGCTGAAGGCTGAGGGTCCTCCATCGGTTCCAGGGTTTGTGTAGGGGCTTCGGTAGAGGGTGAGTAGCCGGTGGCTACCTCTTCCTCCACGACCACCTTCATGTCTTCTGGCAGGACATTCGCGTCTACAGACTCAGCCATGAATAGCGGTGATGGTGAGCAGAGGTCTGGAGAAAGCGGTAGATATTTCATGTTGTATCCTGTAGGTGATGCAGGACTGAAGTGGTTCTCTGAGAATGAGGATGTTGAGGTGGATGGTGAGAAGAGGTCAGGGGAAGGCGGATGATATGGTCCAATGTTGAAGCTTTCATCGTGCTCAGGAGAGAAGTGGATCTCTGCTCGGTGGTTGTAGAGATCCTGTATGGTGTCGGTCCACTCATTCTCATGATACGATTCTCAGTGTCTGTGAGCTTGCAGTTATCCCCCCGTATATATATCATAGGAAGGGGCGTGTCCTCAGAAGAGGGTTCGTTCTAAACGTCAAACAGGAAACGTCAGCATTTTTTTCACTGACATGACATCGATCCAACTTCGTGACTTTTGGAAAAGGTCAGAAAGACGATGTCCAATTTCACTCATCTTCTCTGCCCAAGCTTCAAACGGCAGAGCCAGCATTGTCTTGAATACACCGCAGTCCTGATTGAAAGCCTCCAACACAAACAGATCTGAGGGACTCGTCCAGTTGTTCCTGCGTCTGCTTGCCCGAAAAGACCAGCGGCCATTTGCTGTGGTTTTTGACCCCCACACTGCGCTAAAGAGAGGTTCTCTCTCAGCTATTTCAACATCGGATGGTATATGAAACATTCTCGCCCATTTTACAGGTCGAGGAGACAGTTCATTTTCTTCTTCTTCTTCCTCCCTCTCCTGCCTTGAGACTGTTTCAGGGCTATCATTAAGGTGCGGGATTGCAAGCTTTAACACAGCCCAGTCGCTGTGGGTGAGTGTACACAGAGCCAGTGATCCATTAAATACCTCATCTTGATCCAATTGATACAGGCAAAGCTCTCCTATTTCATACATGAAAATATAACCCCAGCTGCCAACCAGGCCATATGGCTCCAAAGACCATTCTTCCTGCAGAGTGTCGAACGGGGGTCTTTGTACCCTGCAGATGTAGTATGTTGATTTCTTAGGAGCATTCAATTCACGGGATGAATACTGGTAGACGGTCACTGGGGTTTCGCACAGAACTGACATACCTCTTGGCCGAACCGAGGTCTGATTTTCAACCATGGTTGTTGAAGTTGATGTTGGATCCTCATCATCGGTAGAGTATGTCATGACGGGAATTCCGATAGGTATCTCCGTTGAGGAAGTATATGATGCAGTTGCTTGTTCATCATCGATAGGTATCTCCGTTGAGGAAGTATATGATGCAGTTGCTTGTTCATCATCATCATCTTGGCACGCGTTGCGTTTCTCCTCCGCTTGACGATAAACTCTCTTAACTCTGGCCATTGTTGAACGGGTGTTCTTTTTTCCAACGAATGCTGCATGTAAAGTGCAAAGTTTTATCTCTGTATTTAAAGTAAACACTAAAGCACGCCCTATTGTTTTCATTGGGTTATTCAAGGTTTAACGATGCTTACAAACACACCCCTCTATTTTTAATTGGTGCTGATGCCAAACAGTTTCCGATAATACCATATTTGTCTTGTTCTATTTATAACAAACACACCCCTGTGTTTTAATTGACTCATTTAAGGTATCGCCCCTAATGACGACAACCAATCAGCATCCACGGTTACGCCCCCTTGGACACACCACCAGCTTGACCACGTGACCTCCTGCCCACATGGCAACCACATGGCGCCCACATGGCCCCCACCGGAAGTCCCGCCCTCACAGGAAGTCCCACCCACCTGTCAAAAAGTTTGATGAAAGGGTGTACTTAAATTCTCTTAGGTGTATGCATGTGTCTGTGTTAGTGACTGTGTTAATTTGGCTTCAGTGTAAAGTGCTTTGAGTGGTTGGTGTGACTAGAAAAGCACTATATAAATTCAGTCCATTTACAAGTATGCTGCAAATATGGAAATGAGTTCAGAAATCAGGTATTTATTTTCCAAATGTGTGAATATTTTATCATGGACTAAAAACCTTTTAACATGTTTAAAGGAAATGTTGTTAAATTGTATATTTTATATTTTTTTAGTTCTTCCATGATTTCATCTAATTGTGCAACAAGATATTCTCACCACATTTGTTATTTTGGTGATATTATGGGACTTATCTGTTATTAAATATATTAAAATCTCAAAGATTCTATTAGCTGTCAAGCATTACACTGTTTAATTGTTCCTCACATGATTCTAGGAACATTGAATTGACCTTCAGAGGTTTATTATAATAAAGATGTTTGTGCTGAGGTTAGCTAATTGTAACTGATTGTTTGCTCTCTATAAAAAATTGTTTGTGAAAAATGAAGCCAAAATGTGACAATATATAAAACAGTGGAGAGAGTTTGATTGTAAACTGTAACACTTACTGTGTTCAAGGTCTCTGGTGTAGCTTTATAAGCATAAGACTCAATCTGAGCATACAAGTGACCAGAGGCAAAATCTTAAGACTATAAACATTCAAATCTTTCCCTAGTTACTTTCATTCAGATTCAAAGGTGAGTGAGCCATTAACACAACATTAATGCTCGGACGAATTCAACAACAGTAATGACTTTGCTATGTTTTTCTTGATCGTTTTTCTCCTGGTTTTAGACTTCCAGTGGGTTAGTGATGTAACTCAAGCTATGGACTATATTTTATTTTTTGTTGGTTGTTTTTTGGGATCCCTGAAGTTCAATCTGCAACCAGCGAATGGTTCATAGATGTGCCATCAAAACTCCCTGCTCTTCAGGGTTCATGTGTGGTTATTCCCTGTGTCTACACTTATCCCAAGATAAAGAAAATCTTGAACAGATGGAAAGGATTCTGGAAAAGAGGAAATACAATTGTCTCAACAAATCTCCCTAAGTTTAAACTTAACTCTGAGTTCAAAAGACAAACCAGACTTTTCGGAAGCCTCGAGGTGGCAGCTGCACCATGCAACTGAGCAGCGACAGGACCACCGACGTTGGCCCTTTTTACTTCAAGATTAAAATTCCACAACACAAAAGCTTCACCTTCTCGCAAAATACTATGACCATTGATGTCTTACGTGAGTACATTAGAGACTTCTTCAATAATTGTAAACCCTTTAAAAACATATTTATTTACCCAAGATTTTTTGTTAAACAACTTACATATATAGGCACTCCTGAGCCTCCCACCATGTCTGTTGAAGTCCTTGGTAAAGTGGTGGCCTCCTGCACTGTTTTCCACTCCTGTCCAACATCCCCTCCCAGATTCTACTGGAATCACTCCGGAATCAAGAAAACAAGGTCAAAACGACTAAACAAATGGATGTGGACAACAGTGTCAATCCTTACCTTTGTCCCCTTATCCAATGACTTTGACCAGCCATTAAACTGTACAGTAATGTACAGAGGGAAGAAGACTGCACATCTTATTCAGCTGTAACAGTTTTTTCAATTCTTTATCAGTTGTAAGATACTTAACTTTCTCCATTGAATTTTGTCATATTGTTTTCTAACAGCCTCTAGCTGTCTGATTCTTTAGTATTTTGGCTTTCATCAAAGTGCTAAGATTCTGGAACATACATTTTTTGTGCATGTTTTCTTTTTGCTTTTATTTCTATTACCTTTCAGAAGTGTTGGAAGTAGGGAACTGTTGTGACTGCAGCCTTCTGCTTGTGGTGACTGAAGAACATAGAATATTTAACTCAGCACTTTAGCAGGCAGCAGCAAAGAACCTTCATAACCAGAGATGGTGCAAAAGTAGCAAGGTAGCACTGGTTATGACCTTATTCCTACATTGTGTGATGCATTAGATAAACTCTGCTGACAACGTCCAGTTCAGCATTTTACATGTGAGCAAGTGGTCTCATACAGAGGAAATGTTTCTGAAAAAATGTTAGGGAACATCAGTCTATTAAACTATTGCTGTTGTAACAACCTTCCAGACCCCTCTAGTCTTCTGGTTGAAGTCTACACTGCATCCCCAGAATCAGAACCAAACATTGAGAAGCAGCATTCAGAATCAGAATCAGAATCAGCTTTATTGCCAAGTTCGTACATACAAACAAGGAATTTGAGTCTGGACCTGTCCTGTTTTGTGGATGAGCCAAACTACACTGAGATGGATGAAGACAGGATAGACTGAATGATGGCAGTGTAGAAGATGACCAGCAGTTCCTGTGGAAGGTTGAACGTCTTGAGTTGCCTCAGGAAGTACAGTCTCTGCTGGGCCTTCTTTCGAACAGTGTCTATGTGTGAAGACCATCTCAGGTCCTCAGAGATGGTGGTTCCTAAGAACCTGAAGTGGTCCATGACCAATACAGTGTTGTTGAGGATGGTGAGGGGGGTGTATGGGGGTGGTGTTCTCCGAAAGTCCACCACCATTTCCACAGTCTTGAGTGGGTTCAGTTCAAGGTAGTTCTGACTGCACCAGTGTACCAGCCGATCCACCTGCTGTCTGTATGCAGACTCATCACCGTCCTGGATCAGTCCAAAGACAGTGGTGTCGTCTGCAAACTTCAGGAGTTTCACAGACGAGTCCGATGAGGTGCAGTCATTTGTGTACAGGGAGAAGAGGAGTGGGGATAGAACACACCCCTGGGGGGCACCAGTACTTATTGATCTGGATCGGGAGAAGATGCTCCCCAGTCTCACCTGCTGCTGTCGGTCCGTCAGGAAGCTGTTGATCCACTGACAGGTGGAGGCTGGGACGTTGAGCTGTGTGAGCTTCTGGTGGAGCATGTCTGGTATAATGGTGTTGAAGGCCGAGCTGAAGTCTACAAACAGGATACTGGTGTACGTCCCTGGACGGTCGAGGTGTTGCAGGATGAAGTGTAGACCTACGTTAACAGCATCATCTGCCGACCTGTTTGCTCGGTAAGCAAATTGCAGGAGGTCCAGCAGGGGGCCTGTGATGTCTTTCAGGTGCTTCAACACCAGCCGCTCAAAGGATTTCATGACCACAGTCGTCAGGGCTACAGGCCTGTAGTCATTTAATCCTACGATGGTGAGTTTCTTGGGAACCGGGATGATGGTGAATTGTTTGAAACAGGAGGGGACCTCACATTTCTCCAGTGACTTGTTGAAGATCATTGTGAAGATTGGAGCGAGTTGATGTGCGCAGGCTTTCAGACATGATGGGGAGACGTTATCAGGTCCTCCAGCTTTCTTTGTTTTCATGCGCTGAAAGAGCCAGTTTACCTCTTCCTCGGAGATCTTTAGTGCAGGCAGAGGATCTGAAGGTAGGGGGTTGGTTGTTTTATGGGTCAAATTTGTTCTTGAATGGGATGTGGGGGGGATGATTTGAGGTGTGAATGGCTTCTTGTCATGTCTGCAGTAGAAGCCATTCAGACGGTTGGCCAGGAGACGACTCTGTTCAGGAAGGGTGGGGGGGCTCCTATAGGCCGTCAGGTTTCTCAGACCAGTCCATACAGCTGAAGAGTCACCAGTAAAAAGGCTGTTCTTAAGCTTCTCACTGTAGCTTCTCTTAGCTGCTTTGATCTCTTTTGTTAGTTTGTTCCTGTCCTGCCTGTCTACCGCGCCCAATCTCCACTGCTGTGAGCTTCTTCCTTTTCCCTGCGCAGATTACTGAGGTGTGGAGTAAACCGTGGCTTGTTATTCCCAAAGGTGCAGAAGGTCTTGGTCTGCACCCACATGTCCTCACAGAAACTGATGTATGATGTCACCACATCAGTTAGTTGGTTTAAGTCAGTGGCTGAAGTTTCAAAAACAGTCCAGTCTGTGCATTCAAAGCAGGCCTGTAGCATCTGCTTTGATTCCTCAGTCCACTTCCTAACAGTGTGAACCGTGGGTTTGGAAGCTCTTAGTCTCTGTCTGTAGGTTGGGATGAGGTGGATTAGATAATGATCCGAAAAACCCAGAGCAGCCCTGTTAACAGCATGATATGAGTCATTTAAAGCTGTGTAACAATGGTCCAGTGTGTTTTTGTCTCTGGTGGGTCACTTAATATGCTGTCTGTATTTGAGGAGTTCATTTGAGAGGTTTGTACTGTTAAAACCTCCCAGTATTATGATGAAAGAGTCCGTGTATTTTTTCTCCATGTCTGTAATCAGCTCAGCAAGATGTTTTTCCGCTGCAGAAGTGCAGCCATGCGGTGGAAAATATGAGCCAATTATTATAAACGAGGAAAACTCTCTCTGTGAATAAAACGGTTTACAGATTATGGAAAATGACTCCAGATCCGGACCACGTGCTTTCCCCAGCACTTTTACATCTCTGCACCAACTTTCATTTATATAAAAGCAGATTCTGCCTCCTCGCCTCTTCCCCGATAGCTCCGCACTGCGATCCGCTCTGAACAGCTGGAAGTCCGGCATCAGCAGTGCTCGGTCCGGGATGTTTCCACTCAGCCATGTCTCGGTGAAGCAGAGAACCGCTGATCCGCGGAGGTCTGAGTTTTTACCGGTGAGGAGAAGCAGCTCGTCCATCTTGTTACTTAGAGAGCGGACATTTGCCAGGTGGATTGAAGGCAGTGGTGTGCAAAGTCTTCTTTTGCGGAGCTTTACCAGCGCGCCAGCACGCTTTCGGTGCAGGATCCCGTATAGTGCTGCAGCTCCGCTTGCCAGGAGGTCAGTGAACCTTGGATCACTGAAAGATGGTGAAAAAATCCCAAGAGAGGACTCTCTGATGTTGAGAAGTTCCTCTCTACTGAATGAGACCACAGGATTGTGGCCCGACACCACAGAACTGTGGCTCGAAAAACATAAAAACACAAAATACAAAAACAAAGAGAGAGCGAAGCTCCGAGGCTGCCATCGTCGGCGCCATCTTCAGTTCTTATTATCAGCTAATCTGTATCAAACTTCCAGGGATTTTAATCATCCCTGGGTGTTGGTTTACTAGTAAAAAGAGCACACCTGTGAGCTTTGTTGTCTTTAAAATATGATTCTTCAGCCAAATTCATTTTGATTACTTGTTTGTTGGTAACCAGAGAAAAGCAGTCCACTAATTGCAAGAATGATAAATCTTTAACTTGGACCAAGGTGCAGCTGCAAACAATGCCACAAGTAGGCATTTTGGAACATGTCTATGCTTTTAAAGGACAAGTCTGTAGTAGTGTGTGATTATGTAACAGAGAAGAAGATATTTGACTAAACATTTAACTTGTTTCTTCCAACATACAGCTCACTACAGCTGTCGCTATTAGACTAGAAGTTGCCAACATAATCAGTCTCCCAGCAGTAACACCAGAAATAAGGTGGATACAGGTGTACACAAATAAAAATTCAGCTGAAATCACATCCCACTATCTTTTTATTTACATACACTCTAGTATTAGTAGTATTATTATACTACATCACTGGTGCTTATACACTAAGATAAAAAAATACCAGATAAAAACTTTATCAAATCATTACTTTCTTGTCATCTAACGCCATAGGATAACATTAAGGAAAGATAAAAATTGTACTGTGGTCAGTTTCCAATACTGGAGTTGTTTGCTTAACATTTGTATAGAACGCCATTCATAATAAGCAATAAGTCATATGCAGCCAGGGACACAAAAATTTAAGTAAGAAAACTGAACCAGTCACAGATGATGAAGAGATCTTCTCTTGTGCTAGATTTGACAATATTCTTCTCTGGAAAATCTTTCTGCCATGTGGCTGTTATTTCCTCCACATTACTTCTCCTTATATGTGTCATACCTTTTCTATCGTCAATGAAGAATTTAAAAATAAAACCTGCGGTTTGGATCAACTGACAAAAATAGAGAGTGCAATAAACGAATATAAGGTAGAAACTTTTCAGTTTTCCTTTTAAAAACACATGTTGATTCTTTGATGTAATGTTTTGAACAAGATTACAAATGCAGTTTGAACATTTTTCATCAAGGTTCAGTAATCTCCTTTTCTGGAAGTTAGTTCACAAGACACTTATATGCACATCAGTTAGTTTTTCACACTTTATTAATAGCACAACCAAAGCAACAACACCCCTCTCTTCTTTTATTTCCTGAATAATCATAATGTGTGACATGCTCACTTGTCTTTACATTTGCACATATCAAACATGCAGGTCAGCTACTACAGGATCATATACAGGTCCTTCTCAAAATATTAGCATATTGTGATAAAGTTAATTATTTTCCATAATGTCATGATGAAAATTTAACATTCATATATTTTAGATTCATTGCACACTAACTGAAATATTTCAGGTCTTTTATTGTCTTAATACGGATGATTTTGGCATACAGCTCATGAAAACCCAAAATTCCTATCTCACAAAATTAGCATATCATTAAAAGGGTCTCTAAATGAGCTATGAACCTAATCATCTGAATCAACGAGTTAACTCTAAACACCTGCAAAAGATTCCTGAGGCCTTTAAAACTCCCAGCCTGGTTCATCACTCAAAACCCCAATCATGGGTAAGACTGCCGACCTGACTGCTGTCCAGAAGGCCACTATTGACACCCTAAAGCAAGAGGGTAAGACACAGAAAGAAATTTCTGAACGAATAGGCTGTTCCCAGAGTGCTGTATCAAGGCACCTCAGTGGGAAGTCTGTGGGAAGGAAAAAGTGTGGCAGAAAACGCTGCACAACGAGAAGAGGTGACCGGACCCTGAGGAAGATTGTGGAGAAGGGCCGATTCCAGACCTTGGGGGACCTGCGGAAGCAGTGGACTGAGTCTGGAGTAGAAACATCCAGAGCCACCGTGTACAGGCGTGTGCAGGAAATGGGCTACAGGTGCCGCATTCCCCAGGTCAAGCCACTTTTGAACCAGAAACAGCGGCAGAAGCGCCAGACCTGGGCTACAGAGAAGCAGCACTGGACTGTTGCTCAGTGGTCCAAAGTACCTTTTTTCGGATGAAAGCAAATTCTGCATGTCATTCGGAAATCAAGGTGCCAGAGTCTGGAGGAAGACTGGGGAGAAGGAAATGCCAAAATGCCAGAAGTCCTGTGTCAAGTACCCACAGTCAGTGATGGTCTGGGGTGCCGTGTCAGCTGCTGGTGTTGGTCCACTGTGTTTTATCAAGGGCAGGGTCAATGCAGCTAGCTATCAGGAGATTTTGGAGCACTTCATGCTTCCATCTGCTGAAAAGCTTTATGGAGATGAAGATTTCATTTTTCAGCACGACCTGGCACCTGCTCACAGTGCCAAAACCACTGGTAAATGGTTTACTGACCATGGTATCACTGTGCTCAATTGGCCTGCCAACTCTCCTGACCTGAACCCCATAGAGAATCTGTGGGATATTGTGAAGAGAACGTTGAGAGACTCAAGACCCAACACTCTGGATGAGCTAAAGGCCGCTATCGAAGCATCCTGGACCTCCATAAGACCTCAGCAGTGCCACAGGCTGATTGCCTCCATGCCACGCCGCATTGAAGCAGTCATTTCTGCAAAAGGATTCCCGACCAAGTATTGAGTGCATAACTGTACATGATTATTTGAAGGTTGACGCTTTTTGTATTAAAAACACTTTTCTTTTATTGGTCGGATGAAATATGCTAATTTTGTGAGATAGGAATTTGGGGTTTTCATGAGCTGTATGCCAAAATCATCCATATTAAGACAATAAAAGACCTGAAATATTTCAGTTAGTGTGCAATGAATCTAAAATATATGAATGTTAAATTTTCATCATGACATTATGGAAAATAATTAACTTTATCACAATATGCTAATATTTTGAGAAGGACCTGTAGTATTCTGCCAAAAGTATTTGTCTGTCTGCTTTTACTTGTGCATGAACTTTGATGACATTCTATTCTTAATCTATAAGGTCCAATTTGTTGATGGGGCCACAGTTACCAGCAGTAGCAACTTTAACTAATCTATAAACATCTTCCTTAAGGTTTAGGAGTGTGTTCATAGTTAGATGAGAAAACCAGAATTGCAGCTTCTGCTCTAATTCATCCCAAAGGTGTTCAAGAAGGTTGAAGTCAGGACTCTGTGCAGGTCAATTAAGTTTCTCCACACCAAACTTACAAATGCATCCATGGAAGTGACTGTAACACTGGAGTTCATTGATTTGAAGTTGTGACCCAATACGTTTGGCAATTTAGTGTATTTTGGCCCCTTGAAAGTTTAGCTTTTTTGTCAGAAGTTTCTTATTTCCAATCTGTTGAGCTAATAGAGCAGTATTTCTAAGAAAAGAAGAAATTATAGTACAAGTACGAGTATAAAGACATCCCTTCCATAATATATTCTAACAACATAAATCTTAACATATAGGTAAAAGTTAAAAATGCATTCAGGTAAATTTTTACAACAGTTAAATGGTCATTATTCATACTTGTATTTAAAAGGCTTACTTGATGAAGTAATAGCTGAAAGCAGAAGTTACAATAATTAAAGTTACCATCACTTTTGAACAGCATTTGAAAATTAAATGTGATCCAAATGTTTTGAGAATAATAAACTTTTCCTAAAACTGAAATAAAAACAAGGCATTTTTTTACCGCTACCAAAAATAGGCAGACAGACTTCAGCTTTTCTTCCATGACTTACACATTGGCATATATTTGATCATTCCAGTCAGTCTGTTAAGGAAACATAAAGTTATTGTATTCAGTCATGAAAGCTTAAAATTTATAAAAAGTAGAAAAGAATACATACCCCTGTATTGCCATATAGATTTTCATTCTGATAAATTTCATAACAAGGCTGATCATCACAAATCTCTTTCCTGGGGAAACTAAGTAAATAGTACATACATGTAAGAATGAATGCAAACATGAATCCATTCAATTAATTGAAAACATTTAAAACAATTATAAATTAGAGACTTTTTTTTATTTGAATCTGGGGTGAGTGATAAGGACCTTTCTGAGGAATACTGTGGGGGCTCCAATGCCCTTTGTGTCATCACCGTGCTCCTGTTTAATCTTGAAGTGTCTCCACGTTTCCCCCTGCTGGAGGAATTCATATAAAGACAACTAAAAACTGATATTTTTATAAAAAATATTTTCCTCCCAGGTAATGCACTTTTATTGAAATTTAATGGTAAAGTCTTCTAATGGTATTTTAATAGCTTAATTAAGATCAAAAATGTAAAATCCTAAAGCAGAACATTGCAAATTTCAAGCATTTTTTATTCCCAAAATGCATACTTGTTAGATATGGGCTGAAATTTGAACACTTGTGCAGTGTGCAAATTAAAGAGGACGTCAAGAGGATGAGAACGAAAAATAAACTAAAGTGACACAAAAACAGATATCCTATGTAATGTTTTTTGCAGTGTAGTCCCATCAGTTCCCATCTCTTTTTCATGCAAGATCAGGCCATAAAGGCACACTGCTACAAGATATAAGCCAAAGCTTTGACATTAACATCAAAATACAAATACACAATACAACTAAACATAATTCCCGTGAAGGTCCAACTTAAGAATAGCAATTGCTGAATTCCATGGCAGAAAAATGTTAAAGTCTTCTAGATGAAAAAAAGTATGAAGCTTTATTATACTCTGAACAATATCCCATGACCAAGGTGCAAAATAAGAGAAAATAACTTGTACTGTACAAGTTGGGGAGACTATTTAAGGATTGCAAACTAAGGAAGAGTTTGAAGATATTAAGAGTGGGCACAAATGTGACAGAGGAGAGTTTAAGCAGCATAGCTTTGTACATCAAATCAAACCAGTTCTTCTGTCTCCTTAGGGTTAATGAGGGTAAAGAAACAACATTCTAATGTACACAGTAATCCATTAAGTGCAAAACATTTGTTATAAATTGTATAGAATTATGCAGGAAATGTAAAGAATCCAATGTGGAGAATGTGGAGAAAATGTGGAGAAATGTAAAGAATCAAATCTGTCTTAGTTTATCCTGACATCAACTAAGACAGGTACTATGTCAAAAACTTTAATACCCTGATACCTAAATACGTTTAGCCATACAGCATCAATGTATGCCAGCAGAAGCTGAAGGGTAGTTTGAAGTGTGGTAATTGCCTACATAGATAGAAGAGTATTTAACTTTCAGCGGACAAATTAATTTTTTACTCACCATGTCCGAATAAATCCCACTACAAGTACAATTACCACCAAACATCCTGCTGCTCCAGCGGCAATGAACATGTAAAGCACCATATCTGTCAAGACAGAAATCAAACAATGCATTTTTATTCTATTCCCCATGTTTGGTGGTGATTCTTGAAATCCGATATCAGTTCATACCGTCGTGAGGTAAAAGGAGTTTAAGGTTGGCACTGCCTTGCATGTTGTCTGCCGAACACTCCACAAACGTGGTGGACTCAATGTCTTTCCAAAGAAACTTTATGGTGTAGGAACCATTTTCAACTCCTGTAACTCCTGGCAGAATTTTGTCACCAAGCTTAAATGTGACTGTACTAGCAGGGTTGGAGTCCACAATACACTTACACTGGACCCAGTGTCCCTCTAAAGAGCATGACGATTCATTTTTTACATCAGGAGCATCTGTCAAGGCAAAACATTGAATCATATAATGTAGATGAAGTCAGCGATTGCTCATCTAATATTCTGTTTATGACATAAAAGAATGTCATTATGTGTGTTATTTTTTACTCACATTGAACTTTAAACCGCACAGATCTCGATTTGACTTGTCCCTCTGCATTGATAGCAGTACAGTACATCGCTCCTATATTTCTAGAGACATTTGATACTATGTAGAGGTTTCCTTGAGATATCTGAGCCCCAGTTGCATTGTGCCACTCATAGCGACTGACAGGAGGGTGTGCCTCACTGGAGCAAGTGAGAGCGACAGTTTCTCCCTCCTTTACATCAGAATTGTAATCGACATTCACATTGACAGGGGCATCTGCATAAAAAAAGAAATCAATCAATCATTAACCATCTTGTTTGCAACAGCTTCTGGTACAATAGTTTCATGTAAATGTTAATCTATGGAAATTGTTGGCCTCATATGTGTCAGGATCTGGGTTTGTGTTTCTGTTTTTGTGCTTGCTGCATGTGCTCATTCTCAGGTGGTGCTGGAGTTCTCAGGTGTTCTGGGTGACAGGTGCAACTTATTCTACTGATTGTCAGGAGGAGTACTTAAGCAGGAGGCTGCCAGCACTTCAATGTGAGTGTTTTGCCAAAGTGGTAAAAACTCTAGCCACACTCCAAGTTATGCTTTGTACTTCGACCTCGTTTAACTTTGTTTTTTTGCTCCTCTGCAGATTTTGAAAGCCTAAGCTTTGGATCTATGTCACTGAGTTTTCTGGACTATGTTTCTGAAAGTTACTCTGGAGAATCAAGCCTGTCTTCGTTCTGAGGATTCCTATCCTGTGATCTACCTTCATTTGGATTTGCATCAAACTGGCAGCTTCCTGTCCTCTTCGTCTCCTGAGCCAAACCACAAGCGTACCGTGTCCACCCTCCAACGTAAGCCACCGCACATCGAACTTGTTTACTGTAACCTGAGCTTCACAGAACAGCACCAAGTGAACTCTACAGATCTACCTGCTTAAGACCTGGATCCTGAATCTCATTCCCCCTGGCGACCTGACCATCATAACTCAGTAAGCCGATCTCGTGTCAAAATAACTATTTGCTCTTAGTTTCGTTTTTCCCTCTGTATACCTGAACTCATCCATTCTCTTCACTTCTCTCCTCACAGTGAGATATTTCATCCGTTCCTGATTATATCTTCAATAAACAATCTTTATTTTTCTTCCTCCTCCTGAGTGTTCTCTGTATGTGGGTCCGAGCTATTTTGAACATAATGACAATATAGTGCAGACTAGTTCAGCTAACATGTAGACGTGTAGAGAATGCACATTGATGTCAGATGAGAACATGTTAATCTTGTGATTCTGAGAGGGATCAAGAAGCTTCTACATTTTGCCTGTATTTTTATCAGTGTTAAGGGGTGCTCACATTTTTTAATCTTTGATCTGAACAATGCTGATTGCAATTACAATTAGTCGTTATGGACTGTTTTTCAGCCAAAATGTCAGACTAATTTGGTTTTCTAATGAGGAAATCATTAATTTGAATGGGAGTAGCTTTGTGAATTTGACCATGATAAAATGCAGTTTGTGAAAACAGCCAAAGAGAATAAAACTGATGTAAGTAGACAAAGGCTGTTTTGCTAACATGTCATAATTAAGATGCTAATTAGTGAATGGCCTTATGACCTATGCATTCTATTTTAAGCAAAATATGATTCATTGGTGGAGTTGTGATCCTAGCTAAGAATGTTTAGGTGAACTATAAACATTAATTTTAACCAAGCTGATAGGGTTAGAATTAAGAATTAGTTCTTAAGGGTGAACTGGCACAACATTAACATTGTTGAACATCTTTTTGTAAAATTCTTCTTGGGTGGCTTAGTTTTAAATTAAAAAACAATTAAAAAAAATGTAACCAGAAAACAGTTAATCAAATCACTTATTCTGTGAACACTTACATTTTACAGGAAAGATCTTGGATTGTTCCTGCTTTTTACCTCCCCTGTATGTTACAGTGCAATTTAAAGGCTTGTTGTGATCAAAATGAGTCGCACGAAAGCTCAGAATAGACGTTTCTTTCCACTCTGCATCGCCAAGCTGTTGGGACTGATGAATCTCCTCTCCAGGGTGATTCCACTTGAAACCAGGAGGAGAGGTGGGACAAGAGTGAGACACAGAGCAGGCCACTGACACGTTTTGTCCCTCCTTAATGTCTTCTCCCACAGAGAATTGAATGGGATTTGGCTCCCCTGTGTGGAGAGATCGCAGTAGGCTATAAGAATGATCAAGGTCCAATCACATAAAGGAAATTGTTACATTCTGTGCCAAAAATATAATTCCCTTAATCGGGTTTTACTTGATTTACTGTAAACACATTTTTGCAGTTTTTGAAACCGTCCCAATCTTGTCAAATTACAACAATGATGCCCATTTGAGATTGGCAGAAAGGAACAGAAAGAAAAAAAGTGAGTATAATTAAAGAAGTTTCTTTGAAATAAAGTTTCATTTCTGGTCGAGACTTTCTTTCGTATGTATTGCATTAATGTCAGTTTAAATATATTTGGAATTTTTTTGTCATATGGTCAATTATACTTTTATTTACTTTTAATGTCTTACATTTCAAGAGCTTCATTCCTAAAATGCTTTGGTTTAATGTTAAGTTTTAAAAAGGTTACTAAGAATTGAAACTAGTGTGCAGCTTCTCAGAAATTCACACAATTGCATAAACAGAAACAGATCTTTTTGTTTTCCATGGGTGTCATAGAATAGCAAGAATAAAATAGATTTATTTACTGTAGTTTCCAAATAATTTCCTAATGTTTTATTTCATTTGTCAGCCAGTCTTTCTCCAAACATGTAAAATGGAGCAAAAAGATTAAAATCTGCAAAATCTGTCTTAAGTGGTAAACACTTAAACAAGTACAACAATCAAATGTAAATTTTATAAATGCATTAACTGAATATGGAAGCTCACAAATGTCAAACATGATAGCAACACTAAAACAGGAGAGAGGATCACTGAGGTTCCTTTATTGTATAAAACAATGAGCCACTTACTTATAACTGAAATGGAGACCTTGTTTTTGTACGAATAGTTGTCATAGTTCTTAATTTCAATTCTGAAATGAAAAGGCCCTATGTCACTTTGTTGAAGGGCATTGATCTTCAGAGAGCAGTTCTTTCCTTTAAGATCTCCAACCAGCTCAAGCCGATTCTGATATTGCTGTAACACCTTTTGAGGCTCTTTTGAGTGAAAAACTATGCCCTCCGAATGCAACCAAATCCCAGTGAAATCAAATTTATTTCCTTCATCTGGGTAGTTAAATGAGCAGGGGATGACTACGCATGAGCCAAGGAGACCTTTAACTGAGGTTGGGGATGCAGATGTCCAAGATGAGGCTTCACTTTCAACATCTGTAAATAAAAAAAATAAGTATTTAAGGATATAATTTTATGTATACTATGCATAAAGTTGTACTATAATAAAAAGTAATTCTCATGAAAAAAAAACTGAAAACAAATAAAAATTGTCTCATAATTCATACCGCACTACATATTTTACACAGAATTTAGCTTACCTTTTAAATAAATGCCTACAAAAAACAACAGCCATCTGTAAGCACCCATCTTCTCAGGGGCTGGACCTCAAATAGACAATGTGGGCTGCAGCTGTTATTGAATCTTGTGACAGATGACTGGTCTAGTTTCCGTTCCACTTTTAATAAACCTCAAGTCCACGGCATCACTTACATGAGTATTAATGCTAGTATCTACAACATACTCCCAGCTGCAATCTTAATTATGGCTCACTAAAGTGCCTAAGGTTATGAGGGGCATTTGAAACATTTTGAAATTGTAGAGTTAAAAAGATAATTTACTAGGTCATCCTTCACCTTGCTGTGAAGGCTCTGTCCATAATCTCACCAATTCCATGAAGCATGCCCCATTGTCGTCACAGAATTTGAAGAAGAAATAGCCATCCAGGATTCGTGCCAAGCCTCCAGCCTAATAATCCTCACATGAGACTGAGACTGGAAAACAGTCTAATTTAATCTGACCCTTTTGGCACATTTGCTACTATGCACCTGGGGTCCTGTTGAAGTTAAAAACTTCTGGGTACACGTTTTCTGCTTTAGGAAGCCGTTACTTTATTTTTCTTCAGATTTTGTTAAGATTTTTAAATTTGTGCAATGTGTGATTTGTTTTATGTGAGAGGGGAGTCAATGATACAAAGTCTTCAAGGTGCAGCTGCACAGCTGTTTTCCATCAAGAGCAATCACTGAGGAAAAGCTGCTGAGACCTAGGAGGAGGCGTTGGATTGTTTTGAGTGGTAATCGGACCAACAAACCCTGCTCTATCTTGCTTTTGTCCTGACTTGTTGGTTTCCTAACCCCAGCTCTGTTCTACTGCAAAGTTTGCTGTCAGCTGAACCCTGCCCTGGGTTAACTTTCAAGGTTCTGCCTCATCCTCTGCTGGCCGCCAGCAAACCTACATCCTGGATAACCCGCTGTGGTTCAGTCTTCTACTAAGCTGGTAAATACTTCAATGAAATTACCTAAGCCCAAGGACCTCCCTGGATCCACCGGATCAGATTGTAGAAATACTCCTCGCTCTACATGCCCTGCCTGTCCACCCTCCATTCATTCACCAACTGGAGGAGCCCGCTCACACAGCATACCGACCTGCCAACCCCAGCCTCCATGGTTTGCTCCCTTCTACCCAGCATCAACATATCCATCATAAAAGGAAGCCTTGCCCATTCTTCTTCATCATTCAAAATCATCTACCAGTTAATAATCATCTCTCTCTCAGTGAGCTGATCCTAGAAGTCCTGACACTGCCAGAAAACATTATTTCAATAAACCTGTTTAAACCGTTCCTGTTTCTGAGTTGTGCTGCTGCTCAAGACTCTCCTGGTTCTGAACTGAATATGACACTTTGAGATTGCTCATGAAGCTGTAATGTGCAAAGAAATAGAGATCTAGGGTATTACAGACAAGAGGAGAACTTGGAGGGGGCAAACTCAGAAGGTGAAAACAGAAACAATTATTCTGCGAGAAAGTGTCCATATAATCCAAGATGCAGGGCAGAGGTATAAGTGAATTAACTAATGCCACTGCAGAGAATAAGGGGGGTGGTTTGACAACCAGCAACTAAAGGCTGGCCAATCTACCTATGATGTAAATGCATTGGTTGTGTATTGGATTGCACCAGGTCTGTAGCATCGCAAGCATAAATCGATGGCCAGCCCTTAATTTTTCATTAAGACTTTAATGACTGCTTTGTTCACAAACATACCTAAGAGTAAGACACAATAGCCAACAAGGATTGTCAAAATATCCTCTACTCTTATTTTTAAAAAGAAATCAAATCCTTTAATTTTGTTGCTCAGTGAAATAGATATATACAACAAACATAAATGTCCACAAGTAAAATCTATTTAATATGGTTCCATTACTTTAAAAAACATTAAAAGCTAAATAGTGCCAAAATAGAGCCAAACAAATGTTCTTAACAGTTACTTCCTGATATGAAAACAGGAGTAGTTTCAGTATAAATGTTGAAAGTGCAATCTCATCTTCCATCATTTGTTGGGGTAGCAGCAACAGAGTCCATTACCGGTACTTTGAAACAAGGGTGGTTCTGTTCAGAAGACTGATGTGCCTCCAGAGCTGACTGTGCAAAAAAAGTGATTAATAAAGTAATATTGAACTAAAGTGACTTGAATTCAACATTTGTGATATTTTATTATGAAGTCAAGTTTTACCTGTACCCCTTGCAGAAAGACCTGGAAGTGAGGCAATTTAGAGAGGGACAGAACAAACAGTTCAAGAGTGAAGGTATGATTTAATAGTCAACATTTGAGGAAGATCTCTGATAAGTGAACAGCGAGGTATGGATTTTATGTGCTATGCAAAAAATGGTGATTATTTTTTACATGTAAAGGTACATAATTTGTTTGTTTAAATATACAGGACATAAATTATGTTACTAACCTTGCATAACCTAAGCCTTTTTTAGGGAAAATTATTTGAGTGCACAATTTGTATGTAGCAAGAGTGTTAGTAGGCAGGAAGAAGCTCAGGAAATACGTGATTTCCGATGTGGAAAGCCCTCTAGGTTCAGAGCTTTTGTTATTTTTGGTTTTCTGAACTTTACTGAAAACAAATGGAGAGAACAATGTTAGGATAAGCGAAACCAGAATGAGAGAGGACAGCAACATGAATAAAAGAATCCCGAAAAGAAATGCCATTGGACTTGTGAACAACATTTCATAATTTAAAATCAGGGTTTTTGTTCTTTTTACATATTTCAAAGATAAAATATAATTTATTTAAAAAGGTCAAGTAGGAAAAATAATTTAGAACCAACTTACAATGTCATTCTGTCCAGACCTACCTTAAATGACTGTACTCGTACCGTCTTCTGCTTTATCAGGGACTCGGGGGCAGCAGACTCAGCAGAGACGCCCGGACGTCCCTCTCCCCAGACACCTCCTCCACCTCCTCCAGGGGAGCCCAAGGCATTCCCAGGCCAGCCGAGAGACATAGTCCCTCCAGTGTGTCCTGGGCCGTCCCCTGGGCCTCCTCCCGGTGGGACGTGCCTGGAACACCTCCCAAGGAAGGCGTCCAGGAGGCATCCGGTATAGATGCCCGAGCCACCTCAACTGGCTCCTCTCGATGTGGAGGAGCAGCGGCTCTACTCCAAGCCCCTCCTGGATGTCCGAGCTCCTCACCCTATCTCTAAGGGAGTGCCCGGCCACCCTACGGAGGAAGCTCATTTCAGCCGCTTGTATCCGGGATCTCGTTCTTTCGGTCATGACCCAAAGTTCATGGCCATAGGGTAGGAACGTAGACCAACCGGTGAGTCGAGAGCTTCGCTTTTCGGCTCAGCTCTCTCTTCACCACAACGGACCGGCACAGCGCCCCCATTACTGTGGCAGCCGCACCGATCCGTCTGTCGATCTCCCACTCCATTCTCCCCTCGCTCGTGAACAAGACCCCGAGATACTTGGAGGAGCTAATCTTCATCCCAGTCACTTCACACTTGGCTGCGAACTGCCCCAGCGCATGCCGTAGGTCTTGGCTAGTAAATGACCATTTAAGTAAAATTATTTCAGTGAGAAAGGAACTAAAACTGTAACTTTAACTGCATTTGTGATTATTAATCAATCAATTTATCAGTCTAACTACAATCCTTCACAACATGATGATTATTAATTATGATTATAAGTGAATTTGCTTATGCATTTACAAACACTGGGAATTTAATTTGTTTCTTTGCCCACTGATTTATTTTCAATCTGACACAAGGACACATCAGGACAGTAAAAATAATGGATATTTGTAGTCTGCAATGGACATTACAAAGTATATCAGCCAAGAACCTTTTCCTGATAGGAAATTACACTTGCATCTCAAAAATCAATGTAAAGTGAGTATGAATTTAGAAAAAAAATTAAAAATCAGTTTAGAAAAAAGCATGTTGATCATAAACCTTCCTCAAAAAGCAGTGGAAATCTTTTTGGCATCATAGCAATCACACCCTTCTTATAACAGCAGTCTAGCTTTTTGCATGTCTACACCAGTATTTTTGATGAGGTCAAAGTCTTTGAGGTGGGAAAGCCTCCTTGCCATCAGCCTGATCTTTAGCTACCTTGACAGATTCTCTAGCCGATTCAACTCAGGACTATTGCTGGGACAATCAAAGTTAATATTACTTCAGAACAAGCATTTTGGTAGAAGTATAAGTTGAAGTTTGAACCATAATCTGTCAGGGGTATGAATACGTTTGGGCTGAACTGTACCTGCTTATTCCTTGCAGGATCGCCTAACAAAACATCTTGAATGAACCACATGGCAGTGGCTATAAAAAACTAAATTGGCTGCTATAATAATAGTTTGACCTAATTTTCTTCATTTAATCACATACATAATAGCATACGTAATATACATTTTAATATGCAGGATAGTAATAAATATGAAGTTGTTAAAAAATGTTTTCTTCTAAAAGAGATATGGTTCTCATGTTTTGATCTAAGTTTACATTTGATAGAATAGCATGGTCTGTGCATTACCAGCAGCCGCTAAACAAGGTGCTCCACAACATGATCAAGAAACGTCTAACCCTGCTGCTGAGCACAGAAACAAACTTATTTTAGAAATCATTGGCAAGCTGTTCCTTTTTGTCATTACCTTCTTGACCTGCTGAAAAGAGTAAAATATTGCCTACAGGAAATAACCAATGACAGCAAGGCAATTTGAAAAATGATCAACATTTAAATACATGTACGTTTCACTTAAATCTGAACAACTGCCTATGGCTCTGCCTAAACCAGAGAGGAGATACAGAGCTGTGTTTTGAGCTCAACATTTGTGTCTTAAAGTGGGAAGTGGGAAGGTAAGTAAACTTTATTTATGTTTCCGATCAATCTGTCAACAGGAGGAGACCTGGAGACACAGTAGTCTGTTATTGTCATAATGGGGTTTTCTTAGACTCTGAGATACACAACCACGAGGACAAAGACAGCGTTTTAACAGTTTATTTAGAAACACAGATAAAGGTTGGACTGGAACCAAGGCTGGAGCTGGTGTACCTGTTACCACGCCAAGTGAGAAAATGAGCTGACGCCTCCTTCTGGGTTTCCACTCCATAAATAGCCCAGCTGATTGCTCTCAGATGAGCAACACCTCTGCAGCAGCACCTGACAGTTACCCCCTGCACAGTGAGAACACAGCACACAAACACAGTCTGCATACAGCCTGCACACAGCCTGTACACAAACCGCCGTGGATATGACAGTTATATGATTCTTGTATTTACATATTGTTGTTTTCTTTATTCTTTCCTGTCTTTACCTACAAAAAAGTCACAACTTTTATCTGTGCTCACAAAACATAACATGTAAATCTGATAACTAAAATGGTTCAACGCTATTGGTATTAAATGAGAATAAATAAATATGTTACTATCTGCATTGACACACCAGCTGCTGGACCAAATAACTGTAAGCATATACTAAATATTAACACATTCAGATGTTTTTTGTTTTTTTTACAATAGCATAATGGTTGTCATTCATAAATGTATTTGGAAGACATACATTACTTGAAAAAGCAATAGCTACAAGAATAAGTGCCGCTTTTGGTTTGGACCAAAAAAAGCGGATCAAAAAAGCGGACCAAATGACTTTTTGAATACCACCTAAATATAGCACTATTAAGTCAGACAAAAAGTTTGTTTTTTACAAACTGATGTGAGTAATAAAGACCTTTTTGAGGCATACTATGTGAGATACTAAGTTTTTTGTGCTGTCGAAGTGTCTATCTTTGATCCCAGTGTGTCTCCTGGGCTCTGAATATAGGTCACTACTGTCTGGTTGACTTTATGAGTCATTTTGATGTCAGCTAAAGATCCAGTATTTAATTAGATGTTTATGAACTAAACTGTCTCTATCTGAGATCAGAAGGTAAGGTATGTGGTATCTATAACATTGAAGTTGGTAAAGCTCTTTCCACAAGTGCAGAAAGCTAAAACCATTTAAAAGAGAAAAGTCATTATTTGATGTTGTATCTTTTCCTTTTTGGCCTCAGTGTGGCTTGGGTGGCTGAGGTCTACATTTATCTTTGGCTTTCTTGCCCTCATATAGTTTCACTTTTCTTCAATATGTTTTAGATTTCTTCAAATGCAATTATACTTTTAGTTGTCTTATAAACTTAAAGATTCTAGTAAATGCTGTAAATTGAGAAATGTTATGAGTGATAAATAAACTGATCAGTTGAAATACTTATTTCATGAAAACTTACATTTAACTTTAGGGATCTGGATGTTTCCTGCTGTTTCCCTCCTGGGGATGGTGCCATGCACTATAAAGCCTTGTTATGGTCATGGCAGTCCATGTTGGCATTTTAAGGAGACCCTTGTGAGGGCAACAACTACGGAGAACAGATATGAACCTCCCATTGGATAATTACTGCATAGGTGATTATGTTTTGGCTGGCAACAGGTTATTTAACCCCAACTGGTGCAATGAGTTTCTTCTCATTTCTTAAACAACCATGTTGAAAGACACATCCCGTGGTCGTGGAAAAGATGTCAGTCTATTTCAGAAGAGTCAAATCATTGGCACGCATCAAACAGAGAAAACATCTAAGGGATCGCAGAAACTACTAAAACTGGGTGAAAACAGTCAAACGCATTATTAAAAACTGGAAGGATGGTGGGGGCCCATCGTCTTCAAGGAAGAAATGTGGCTGGAAAAAAATCCTGAATGATTGTGATCGGCGATCACTTAAACGTTTGGTGAAATCAAATAGAAGAAAAACAACAGCAGAACTCCGGGCTATGTTTAATATTGAAAGTAAGAGCATTTCCACACGCACAATGCAAAGGGAACTCAAGAGATTGGGACTGAACAGCTGTGTAGCCTTAAGAAAACCACTAATCAGTGAGGCTAACCGGAAAGAAAGGCTTCAATTTGCTAAGGAGCATAAAGGTTGGACTCTGGAGCAATGGAAGAAGGTCATAAGCTCTGATGAGTCCAGATTTACCCTGTTTCAGAGTGATGGGCACATCAGGGTAAGAAGAGAGGCAGGTGAAGTGATGCACCCATCATGCCTAGTGCCTACTGTACAAGCCTGTGGGGGCAGTGCTATGATCTGGGGTTGCTGCAGTTGGTCAAGTCTGGGTTCAGTAACGGTATGTGTTCAAAGAATGAGGTCAGCTGACTACCTGATTATACTGAATGACCAGGTTATTCCATCGATGGATTTTTTCTTCCCTGATGGCACGGGCATATTCCAAGATGACAATGCCAGGATTCATCGGGCTCGAATTGTGAAAGAGTGGTTCAGGGAGCATGAAGCATCATTCTCACACATGGACTGGCCACCACAGAGTCCAGACCTTAACCCCATTGAGAATCTTTGGGATGTGCTGGAGAAGGCTTTGCACAGTGGTCAGACTCTAGCATCATCAATGCAAGATCTTGGTGAAAAATTAATGCAACACTGGGTGGAAATAAATCTTGTGACATTACAGAAGCTTATCGAAACAATGCCACAGCGAATGCTTGCTGTAATCACAGCTAAAGACGATACAATGAAATATTAGAGTGTGTGACCTTTGTCTTTTTTAGTGGCAACTTTTGTTTGGCCAGGCGTGTTATAGTGACTGACAGAAAGGTAAGCAGTGCTGGAGCGAGTCAGATCCACAGTTTTTCCTTCCTTTACATCAGACTTGTACCTTTACATTCACTTATAAATCTACATAAACAAGTCATGACCATATTCAATCACAATGTTTGTTACAGCTGTTATATGTTGGTACAACACTTTTGCAAAAAAAAAAATAAATCGGCCTCTATAGATACAAGCAAATATATTATTAGCAGAAGACATAATCTGCTGTCGGTGCAGATTGTTTCAGCTGACAATGGACACAATATACAATTGTTCTTTGCTTTAACATCTTCAGTGTACTTCAACAAATATCTGTTGGTTAAACTCCCTTCCACGAATATGGAAACTTAAAACCAGTATGTTGCATATTGCCTTCCTATTAGGCCACCTCTTCTGCTTTTCGCCCTCGGTGTGACTTCAGTTTACATTTAACATATGTTCCCTTTCTTGTTCCCATATTGCCAAGCTTTTCGGACTGATAGATCCTCTGGTCAGAGTGACACCGCTTGAAACCAGAAGCGGAGGTGGGGCAGGATTGAGATACATTACAGGATGCAGACACTTTTTGCCCCTCCTTTATGTTCACTGAATTGGCTGTGACTAGGTTATTCATGAATCACAGCAGGGCATTTAAATAATCAAAGCAGAGAATATCATATGGAAAGGACAAGTTCACATTATGTGCATATGCTAAAGTGTTTAATTCAAGTTTACCTTGAGCTACTGTTAAAGCAAAAAACAATTCTTCAGTTAAAATATTTTTTGAAATTGCTGTAATTATACAAGTTTATCTAAAGACTAAATTAACACCCATTTAACACAGATGTAGACTAAAGGTACAATTACTAAATTACAATAATTACAATCTTCTGTTTTACTTGAGGTTTCCTTATAAGATCTTCAATTCTGGTAGAACGTGCAGCAGCATCTACATGGCACCTCTGGTTAAATTCATTTAATCATATAAAGAAGCCTTTGAAGTATTTTTCAAAAAACAGGAACAGAGACTGCTTTTCAAATGTAAAAATGTGGCCAACAGAATTTACATGTCTACTGTGCAAATAAATTGTTTTCCCCATGCATGCATGGGTTCTCCCACAGTCCAAAAACATGACTGATAGGTTAAATGGTTTCTCCAAATTGGCCTTAGGCGCAAATGAGTGTGCGCGTGGTTGTTTGTCTTGTGTGTGTCTGTGTTGCAGTGCGATGGACTGGCAACCTGTCCATTGGCACCAGCTTCCCTGCGACCCACTATAAAAGAAGCAGTAGAAAATGACTGACTGGCCAATATAGCCACCCTTCTTATTAAAACCAGTTACAAGTAAATAATGTGTGGTGGCGTTTTATGCATAATTTATCATCAAGAGGCTGTCTCATTATTCCTCAGCCACTAGATTTTAAGTTATTTTACCCAATCAGTTCATTGCAAGGGCAGACACAACTAGGAGATCAGTCGTTTTCAATACCGCTTCTTCCATAGTGGGTTGCGGGGAAGATGGTGCATATCTCCAACAGTCTATGGGTGGGAGGCGGGGTACACCCTGGACTGGTTGCCAGTCAGTTGCAGGGGACACCTGCTATTCTGCTCTTATCTAAATCACACCCAGTTAAACAATAAAGATATAACATAAAACTCACCCTACCTATTTTCTTGTGGCAGAAAATAAGAGTCATCTTTAACAGGCAATTAATTATTAATTTAAAAAGAAAATAGCATGTGATTAAACACACAAAACCCACAGAAAAACTGGCTCCATTAAGTACAACTGCCTAATGAGAATTTTCATTTTCTCCATGTAAAGAAAAATACCTAAAAAGATCAAAGTAAAGTACAGAGCAAAGTAAAGTAAAGTAAATGGATATTTTTATAGATCATAACTTATCTGTTATGAAAAATTACAAAACACAGTTAAGCCAAATCCTTGTACTCTCAGCAACATGCTTTACAAGTTTGAGGTCAGTCTGATTTTGGAGCTAAACTGTGAATAGACACATACATTTTTTGCATGATAGTGATTAAGTTAAAGTTGTTAAAGTCAGAACTGTCTCTGTCTAAATCCTTAACCTCTGCTACAATAACACAGGTCATATACAAGGTAATGGATACTGTTTTACATTTTTCAAAATAGATACAAAGGAGGCAAAATGAAAGTCTCAAAACAATTTAAGATTTTTTGGACAAATTGTAACATTAAAAATATAATCATCAAGTGTACCCTGACAAAAAAGTTCCACAGCAGAGCAGCAGAGCAGGTTTGAGGAACACATAAGGCAAGACTTGGATGACCTGGAGCGTGTCAAGGGTTAGCCTGTTAGGGAACCAGTAAAACCTGACCACCATGCAGCACCAGATCCCAATTGGATCTGGTGCTGCATGGTGGTCAGGTTTTGGCTTTCTGGATATTTTTTGTATTTTCCCCCTTCAGCGTGATGTTGTCTCTCATCAAGTCAAAGCTTAACAAAGTAAAGGCTGCACCTCAGTGTATATTAGATGAACCCTTAACAGCATTTTGGGCGTTGACCAATATCATTTCAACCTGAAAAGACTCACAATAAGAAACACAAAGATGGCAATTAGAGATGTTTATTGATAAAAGTTAATATCTTTGGCGCTCGGACCCCAGAGGAAGACATGAATGCTGAGAATGACATGAGCTTGAATTAACATATTAGGCTTAGAATTAGATGAGTCTTCCCCCCTTGGGATCTGATACTTGTGGTGGAGTGAAGGCCTAAGGATGTAAGGGAGCCAGGAGGAGTATGTGAAGGGAGATGGTGGAGGTGGCATGGAGGAGGGTTGAAGCTCAGCTGGAAATCCATGACTGGAGGTCCTTAAAAGCGAAACCTCGGAGGATGATTGATTGAAGACACCTGCGGATCTGACGCTGATTGGATGGAGGAGAGACGCAGGGTGGAGTCATAGGATGGCCGGGGGGTGTAGGTGAGTCTTTCAGTTTGAATTTTCGTCAAAACTCCATTTCACAATGACATCTAATTAACAAATGACCATCAATGATTGATGGTGTCAAGTCTGACAAATTCTCTTTTTCAAAATAAATGAGCTATTGATATGAGTAAAAAACACAACATTTTGAGATGTGTAATTTTGCTCTTTTCTGCCACACAATGACAACTATTTTGATAGAATTTGCCATGAATAATTTCTAAAAACCCTCCAAATGTTGTGAAAAGCAGCCCAAATTTTAACAACCTGCCCAAAGCAATTTGTTTCAGCCCAACATGTTCAAAAGAAGCCCAGCTGGGGGAAAACCAGTGCAGTCAGGCAAATTGCACAGCACTACCTGCCTCCTCATATATGCATGCCTAGGACCGGCCCTGATTGCCAAACAAATGAAACTACACAAACAAACCAATATCTTTGTGCTACAGTGAGTGTGATGTATATACGAAACAAAGAAACTCAAAGTGGAAAGTTATGGTGCGTGCCGTTACCGACTGTGTGGCTGCAGGTGTGGCCATCACACATATACTTCCACACAGGGAATTGATACATTGACTGTCATAATCATAAGTAAATATTTAAATAAAGTAGAAGATGCATAGACAGTGGAGTAGAGGATTGTAGGATAACTGTGCTTCTGGGAAACTGCATCCAAACATGGAACTGTTGTTTCTCCTACTGCAGAGCTGTCTGCATGAAACTATGAAAAAAAAAAGTGCACACTGCACTAAGTTAGGTTTTATGAAAAGCTAGGCTTAGGGAATTGTGTGTACTTTTTTATGTACATGGACTTTTTATATTTTATTGAACCTTTTTTTTTACTAGCAAAAAAAATCAACACAGAAACAAAACCGGCCAGCATAGCACATACAACCATGCAAAAAGCTTAATGCTGGTTACATTTAAAAATAAAGCGTGATCCTCCCTTCTCATTCAAGTCCCGAGGCAGGTAGTCCAGAAGGGGTCTCCATATTCTATAAAATACATCCAGTTTGACTTTTGTTAAGGCACTAAGATGCTCCATTGGGAGGACCCTAAATGTCTCAATGTACCATTGTGTAACAGAAGGGGGCAGCCCCAGAATCCACTGTAACAAAATCGCTTTGCCAGATGTAAGAGTTTGCTCAGTAGTGTAATCTGCTCTGGCAACAAGGATAACCCCTGCCCAGAGGAGCCAGAACAAAACCAGAACCGGGTCCAAGGGAATTTTTTGATGGAAAATAGAGCAAACCTCTGTAGCAACATTTTTCAAAACCTATTAATCAACGTACAATGCCAAATGCAATGGTAATATGGGGCAACATTTAATTTACACTTCACACAAATAGGAGGATATTGAGGGTGAAGTTTCTACATATGCTGTGGAGTGGGCTGTAGTCTGTGCAGAATTCTGTACTGGTACTCCCTGAGTACTATCTTCAATAGTAAACACTTTTGCTGTTACTGAGAAGGCCCTTGACCATGTTTCACTGCTAAGTTCAACCCCCATATCTGTTTCCCAACAACTTTTGCATCTGTCAGTGGTAGAAGGATTTAGCATCCCCATGCCTATAAAAAAAGGGAAATGAGATTCTTTTTGTAGTTGGAATCCGTGTTGAATTTAAGAGAAAACTTTCTACGGGGCTCAAGATTCACTGATCCCCTGGGAAGTGATTATTGTATAAAGTGTCTCACATGAAGAAAGCCATAGAACATTTTCTGTGAAATATCATACTTCGTTTGTATTCGTCTAAAGGGCATGAAGTCCCCCTTTTCAAATAAATCACAAGTCTTACATTTCTGCTATACCAGCTGTTACATATGCTAAATAACAACCTTTTGCTTTTAAGTGAAAGATTGTTATTCCTTACCCCTACCGGGAGTTCTGCAAGATCCATGGATGCAAGAGAAAGTAGTGAGAGGGAATCACGGCACCAACTGTCCACATGCGGTTCAGACTGATGTAAAAAGTAGTGTAACCAATCTGATATTAACCATTCATTACATGCCCAATAATATTATAAAAAATTAGAAACAGCCGGACCTCCCCTGTCCTTTGGCAGTTGCTCCTTTCAATGCCATATACATTTTGACAAACATTTTTCAATTTCAGAGAATGTTGATCTGTTAATTTTAAGAGGTAACATTTGCATTGGATCCTGGGAACAATCTTCATTTACTAAACCTATCCTACCCATCCATGACAGTAGGAGATCAGACCACCTGTTCAGATATCTCTTGACTGAGGCCATGTCAGAGTTAAACATAATGATAAACTCAGAGAAGGTATGCACTGAAGGCACAAGTGAGTCAAAGTTATCTTTGGCTGGCCAGGGAGAGACAGTTCATTCTCTCAGAGGAGCTGCCCTGTGTCACAGCCTTTTATTAAAGAAAGAAAAAACACTCATGTTACAGCATCGTGGGTGTGGCTATAGTTTCACAAATACAGTTTCACAAATACAAGTCCTACTGAATAAAACTGGTTCTGTCCAGATACTGATACAGCCCACACATCCACATCTGGCATTCAAGGCCACGGAGATTGTCCGGGGTGCGAACAGCCTGCTTCCCAGAACTCCCCCACACACACACACACACGAGGTCCTGCTCAGTCTGCATAGCAACCATCCAAATGCAACTCTAAGATAAGATGACAATTCTGTTAATAGTTCATAAAAGTACTTCAAAAATAAAGGTAAAAAGTATTCAAACCACTTCTATCAAAGTTCACCCAACTAAATAAATGTAAATATCTTTTAATGGTAAATCATAAAGATAAATAATCTTTTTAAACTAAGCAATGATAATTCTTCCAACAATTCCCTCCTGTTTATTATTGATTAGTTTAAAATAAGTCATCCATGTCTACATTTCCTTTCGGCTTTATGCACCCACTTCATTTAGTACTAAACTATTTCCATGTCGTCATCAGGATCTGGATCATCTCTCTCCAACAGCTGGTAATCCTGGGACAGCATTGTTCCAACTATACCTGCAACCATCTTGGAAATCATTACTCTGATGCAAGGAATGATACACATGGTGAAAAGGCAAAAACAGCACTAATATTATGAGAAAAGGAATCATGATTTTGAAAAAGACTCTGGAAACCTTATTGAGACAGATGTTTGGCAATGATCATCAGAACATCAGAGCTTTATTAGCGCTTTTAAGGTCCCTCAAAGATGCATTACAATGAAATCAATCATTCCCATTCACACACATTCACACACTACTTACTTACGTCTCTGTCAGAGCAATTTCATTTGCAAAAATATGAACATTATTTGACTTCTATTATTCTTAAAATGCACATTGTTTGTGTTGTCTGTTGGTGTCACGTTATCATTGTGAGGTCAGTGAGGTTCATAAGTCAGTCAGAACCTTGGTCGTTTGGTCTGTGCACATAATGTTTCATAGATCCAGCCCATGATTAGTCAGCAAACTTCCACACAGTGTGAGGTTATGTCTTCCACCTATAAGAGAAAATTACATTGTTAATGAATGAGCTGCATTTCCTAGGAACACTGCAATCCCACTGTCTTCCTCCTGGATGAGCATCACCTGTAAAAAAAACTTTCATCATTGCTTGTTTCACATATTCAATCAGATCTTTATATTATACCAGTAGGTGAAGTTGTTAGTATCTCATGTAGACTGACATATACTGTTGCATTTGGAGAGGATCTCAGATTAAATAAACATAGAGCTTTAATCCAGGTTAATTTTGTGTCTGCAGACTTTAGCCAATATATATATTTTTTGTATACATAAACAGCAAGATCCAAAACATTTTCAAAAGGCAGATTGTGGCAGAATGTAAACAAAACTGCTTATTGATTGACAAAATAACATTCAAGCACACAATCACCATATCAAATGTTCTACTTCTAGAGGATCACATAAACGTCTGGGGGCCAGTTTTGGCCCGCGGACCTTGAGTTTGACACATGCAGGGTAGAGTTACAATCTTCATCAGAGCTCTCAGCAGAGACAGGCTTCTGCTGTGTGCAGAAGTTTTATCTTTGTTTTCAGGCAGCTGCATTTCCTGTGTCAAGGTCGTTTCACAGAGCTGAAATTTCACTTATCTCAAAGAGAAAAAAAAAAAAAATCAAGAATGCACACAATCTGAGTCAAATAAGACATTATTTCCCTGTAAAATGAATCTTTTGCATTTTATCATGGTGCCGCTGGTAGTATAACACCATAGAATGATTTTTAAAGCACCTGTTTTTCACTAACACTTGACTACAAGATTTATTTATTCTCAGATTACTTCTCAGCACTGTTCTGCCTACTGGGATGGGTGGTGCTCTGCCCCCCTCTTCTTGTTTTCAGTTTTCAGTTAAGCTGAAAGTTTTTTGCCCTGTACTTTTCATAAGGCCTCACTATTATGGCTGTCTGTTAAAGGCTGCTCTTGCTGTTTTTTAATTTATCTTTTAGTTTTAATCAGTTTACCAACTGTGTGCACACAGAGACTGAGAGGTCCCCTTTGAAACTATAATCTTTCTGCCATTTAGCAAGGTTTTTTACTGTATCTGGATCTTTTGAATGCATGAACTTTGCATCTCCCTCCAACGGGGGGTGCTCCTGGACGCAGCTGCCAATCTTTGGAGAGGTTCTATACTTAGTTTATATTTTAATTAATAGTTTCTAATCAATAACTTTTAACTATGTATTATTATTATCTTACTTCAACTAATTATTATTATTATCTTATTTATTTTCTGATTTACCAACTTATTATTATCTCATTTATGTTCAGAACATAAAATATGTATGTGAATCCACCAGCAAACAGAATTTCTCACCGGACCCTCAATTCCTCCCGGAAAACAGGCTACTAGATGAAAAACCTAGTTATCATCCGGTTTTCCGCTTAGGGTTCTAATCCCGGGGGTAAGAGGTTTTAGACTGTTACTGGTAAAATGCCTAATAATACAAATCAGAATTCCCTACAACACAGGTTCAGTGGAGAACAACTTCATGTTCACACCGCTAAGTAGGCTCTTTCTTGCTGAACTGATTTTACAGATCAAGTTTTGAAATTTACACTAAGTGGACCTTTTAATACCACTTAACTAAATCCATGATTGCAAGGTGAAAAATGTCAGGTTTTGCCAATTTGTTTTTTGTTTTCATTTACTCTTGCTGTTAGGTGTTTTTGGTTCGTTATGATTTAGTAGTTTACTTAGGTTTATGTATTCCTGCCATGTGCTTCTTAGCTTTGTTAGTTCATCTGCATTTCTGTCTAATCAGTTTTATTAGTTGTTTTCCCCCCCGGTTTGTTATTTTAGCATAGTTCTCTTTTGTCTAGTTTCTCAAGTGTTATTTCCGGTTATTAGTTGCAGTCTATCTAGTAGTGTTTGTGTTTATTTACTTTTATGGTTAGGAGTTTCCATGAGTTATTTCCTGTTAAATCCAGAATAGAATTTAAAATGTTCCTCCTCACATATAAAGCCCTCAATGATCAAGCTCCATCATACATCAGAGATCTGATTGTTCCGTATATTCCTAACAAAGCACTTCTCAAACTGCAGGTTTGCTGGTGGTTCCTAGAGTCTCTAGAAGTACTATGGGAGGCAGATCCTTTAGTTATCAGGCTCCTCTCCTGTGGAACCAGCTCCCAGTTTTAGTCCTTGAGGCAGACACTCTGTCTACTTTTAAGGCTAGGCTTAAAACTTTCCTTTTTGATAAAGCTTATAGTTAGAGTGGCTTAGGTTATCCTGAGTCATCTCTGTAATTATGCTGCTATAGGCTTAGGTTGCTGGAGGACATAATGTCCACTTTCACTCTCTCTGCTACATTCTCATTCTACTCTCCAATGTTGCATTATTTGCTGTTATTTCAGCTTTTAACTTTATGTTCTCTCTGTTTTAATTACAACCGTTAAATACTCAGTAATAATTGATAACTATTACTAGATGTCAATGTTTAATCAACTGTTTCTGCCGAAACATGGCAAACTTTGACCTTATTTTGACTGACAAATCACTCTTGCACAAAATAAACACAAACGCCTTCTCTTTATCTACGTGAATATTTATTAAATCAACAGCCCTGGTACACTCGCTCTTCCAATTCAATAATCTTCACCTAATCAAACATGCAAAGTTCTACACAAAAGGGGGGATAATATCTAACTAAACAAAATAAAACAAACAGCAGTGGGTGTATATGGAATCAAACCAGCAGTTATGGCAGTTATGACAAAATTGCACAAACAAAATATGGTTGAGCGAATCTCGGGGAGGCCACTCCCCAAAGTGTAGCTCAGTGGGACACGGGTCCTCCAAGCAAAGTTGCAAACCCAGAGGACAAAGGTTAAATAAAACTTTTGGCGGCAAGCTAGTAAAGCACGAAGTTGAAGACAAATAAAATGGTTGATTTTCACCATAAGGTTATCATAGCAGTCCAGTTTCACAGCGCACCTGCGCTCAGGTGTCCAGACAGTAAAAACACAACTTGTGAGACTCGGCAGCCTCCGAAATTCAACAGCAATGAAGTTTAAAAAACAATGTCATGCACCTACAATTCAGAACACATTAGAATATAAGTGTTGACTCTAAATCGCACTAAAATCTACTCTATCCCGCCCACGCTATTTCTAATAAAGAAATAAAAATAAAAAGATGGATTTTACTTGATGTTGTCTCCTTTGAGCAGAGGGAGAGAGAGAGGGGGGGGAGTTACTGCGCCTCTGCAGCTAACTCCAAGAAGAGTGGTTAATCTTCTTTGCCTCATTGGCGAAAGGGAAAAAAAATGATCTGACCATCAGTAGTCGACTGGAACAAAAAAAAAAGGGTGGCAATCCATCTCCTTGAAACCTCTGTGAGGGTTTTTTCTTCTGTTACGTGTTGAACTCACATCTTCGATAGGTAAAGTGAAATTTCTGGCCTTCCTATTCCAGAAACTTCTTTCATGAATTTTTCTTTTTCGTGGGCCAACGGGGAGAATGAATGAAAGTCCATGCGGGATTTCTTCTCCAGAATTGATGCTCCAGTTGTGTGATAACCCCGTCTCGGTTTCAGCTGGAAAGCACCTCCTTAAAGGGGCCACCTTCTTATATAGTGTCCTGTGAGCTCAGACTTGGGACGCCCAGTCATATCAGCTGCAGTGACTGGGATTTGTGGTAGTGGACTATACTGGGATACAAAATGGCCGAAAACGCCGGAAGGCCTGGTGGCGTCCAGCAATGTGCAAATGGTCCAATATTCAGCAAAACATGGTCCAACACAGGAAACTGAGGAAACTCAAGAGAAATTCAGATCTGCAGAAAATCTCTCTTTTACTTGCCAGTATTGTAGCGCCAGTGCAATCTCCACCGAAAAAGAGTTTGTTGAACACCTTAGTCCACATTTGAAAAAACATGAGACTATCAACTGTGTTTTTTGCAATTTCAGTACTAAGATTTATGGAAAGTTGCCTCCCACAAAAGCCGAAAGCATACTCCTCACTCACTCCAAGACTTTAAAGAAGAGCTGCTAAAGAGGTATGGAAATTCTTCAAATACAGATGATCACAGTGATGTGGATGTTCAAGATGGTAAACTGTCTATTGCTGATGATAGTCAAGATGATAATAATGTGAGATATCTACCAAACCTCACTGAAAAGAAATTGGCTTTGTTGTTTCTAACACTGGAAAGTACTTTAATGTATCTAACATGTGTATTGATGAGGTTGTTGAAGAGTTACATTTTATCTCTTACTCAGCATCAGGTCCTATCATCAAAGATATTTTACAGTCGTGTTTGAGGACGCACAATTATGAGATTGATGAGTGTGTCAGACATGGTGACAAAGCTTTGTGATGCCAACCCCTTTACCTCTGCCCTGAGTAGTGGTGGTCCACTTTCTTCTGCCTACAAGAGAAGGGCTTTTCATAATGAGCAATTTGCTGTGCTAGAGCTAGTGGAGTTTGTACTCAGTAGGGAAGAAGATAGATAGGAGATAGAGTTTTGTCAGTATGTCCCCATTCTGAAGTCATTACTTCAGGTTTTGAAACACAAAGAGATCCAGGATTTGATCTTGCAGGACCAAGAGGCTCAAAGTAATGGAGAAACTCAATACAGGGCATTTGCTGATGGCTTCCATTATAAAACAAATGAGTTGTTTTCTGGAGAAGATCCTACCACTGCTATCATTCTCTATATTGATGACTTTGAGATATGCAATCCACTGGGCACATCAAGGAAAAATCACAAAGTCACAGCTCTGTACTGGGTGTTAGCTGATGTATCTGCAATTCTCAGATCATCACTGACCTCTATCTTCTTAGCCATTCTCCATAGGTGCTGAAGTTGTGAAAAGATTTGGTTACAGTACTGTACTGAAGCCACTGCTCAAAGATCTTGTGAGCTTGGAAGATGAGGGCCTTCATGTCCCAGCATTAGGAGAAGAGTGAAAGGAATGGTGTCTTGTGTTGTGGCAGATAATCTTGGGGCCCATTCAGTTGCGGAATTTGTTGAAAACGTCTCCAGTTCTCAAATTCGCAGATTTTGTCTGGGTAACCAATCAGAGTTTCAGAGTGATGGAGTGAGGACAGGGGCATTTCAACTCAGAACTAAAATACAGCATGAAATGCATGTCCAGACGGTGCAGGAGAATATTGCTTTGACTCATGCCTGTGGAGTCAAGAGGCAGTGTGCTCTTACAGAGCATCTAAAGTATTTCATTGTGTTGTCAGCTTACTCACCTGATGTGTTGCACGATCTGTTTGAGGGTGTAGTCCCCCAAGAATTGGCTCTGTGTCTTCAAGTATTTATTCATAATAAATACTTCACTCTTGATGAACTCGACAAACGCATCAAAACGTTCCCCTTCAATGGTCAGACAAGACTAATGCTCCACAGCAGGTCCCTCTGAAGTTTGCAGCAAGGAAAAGTGTTGGTGGGAATGCCCATGATAACTGGTCATTGCTGCAATTCCTGCCCCACATAACTAGATCAAAAATCCCTGAGGGTGATCCAGCATGCGAAGTACTTCTAGTGCTCAAAGAAATTGTTGATCTTGTTGTAAGTCATGTTCACATAGAGATGACTATTTGTTACCTAGATACTAAGATCTCTGAACACAGACATAGGTTTCTCCAGGTTTTCCCACAGGAAAAACTAATTCCTAAACATAATTTCCTGGAACATTATCTACAGCTGATCAGGGCCTTTGGTCCACTTGTGTTACTGTTGACTCTGCAGTTTTAAGCCAAACACCACTTTTTTAAGCGTGTTGTCAGGCACACTCACCACTTTCGAAATATTCTGCTGTCACCTTCCATGAAGCATCAGCTGATGGTAACCACCATGATCCCAGTGTTTTGAAACCTGTCTTACAGGCCACACAGGTGTCTACTGTAGACGTTACTGTGCTAAGAAAAGATATCCAGGAAGCACTGCAAGCTAAATTCCCTGGTGAGACACATATCCAGATAGTCAACAATGTGTGTTACAGTGGCACAAAGTATACAGTTGGAGTTATTTTGGTTAATGGCTTGACAGGTGGTCTGACAGATTTTGGAGAGTTGATCCAAAACATTGTTGTGAAGGGTACTCTTGTACAGGTCCTTCTCAAAATATTAGCATATTGTGATAAAGTTCATTATTTTCCATAATGTCATGATGAAAATTTAACATTCATATATTTTAGATTCATTGCACACTAACTGAAATATTTCAGGTCTTTTATTGTCTTAATACGGATGATTTTGGCATACAGCTCATGAAAATCCAAAATTCCTATCTCACAAAATTAGCATATTTCATCCGACCAATAAAAGAAAAGTGTTTTTAATGCAAAAAACATCAACCTTCAAATAATCATGTACAGTTATGCACTCAATACTTGGTCGGGAATCCTTTTGCAGAAATGACTGCTTCAGTGCGGCGTGGCATGGAGGCAATCAGCCTGTGGCACTGCTGAGGTCTTATGGAGGCCCAGGATGCTTCGATAGCGGCCTTTAGCTCATCCAGAGTGTTGGGTCTTGAGTCTCTCAACGTTCTCTTCACAATATCCCTCAGATTCTCTATGGGGTTCAGGTCAGGAGATTTGGCAGGCCAATTGAGCACAGTGATACCATGGTCAGTAAACCATTTACCAGTGGTTTTGGCACTGTGAGCAGGTGCCAGGGCAGTGCTGAAAAATGAAATCTTCATCTCCATAAAGCTTTTCAGCAGATGGAAGCATGAAGTGCTCCAAAATCTCCTGATAGCTAGCTGCATTGACCCTGCCCTTGATAAAACACAGTGGACCAACACCAGCAGCTGACACGGCACCCCAGACCATCACTGACTGTAGGTACTTGACACTGGACTTCTGGCATTTTGGCATTTCCTTCTCCCCAGTCTTCCTCCAGACTCTGGCACCTTGATTTCAGAATGACATGCAGAATTTGCTTTCATCCGAAAAAAGTACTTTGGACCACTGAGCAAGCGTCCAGTACTGCTTCTCTGTAGCCCAGGTCAGGCACTTCTGCCGCAGTTTCTGGTTCAAAAGTGGCTTGACCTGGGGAATGCGGCACCTGTAGCCCATTTCCTGCACACGCCTGTGCACGGTGGCTCTGGATGTTTCTACTCCAGACTCAGTTCACTGCTTCTGCAGGTCCTCCAAGGTCTGGAATCGGCCCTTCTCCACAATCTTCCTCAGGGTCCGGTCACCTCTTCTCGTTGTGCAGCGTTTTCTGCCACACTTTTTCCTTCCCACAGACTTCCCACTGAGGTGCCTTGATACAGCACTCTGGGAACAGCCTATTCGTTCAGAAATTTCTTTCTGTGTCTTACCCTCTTGCTTGAGGGTGTCAATAGTAGCCTTCTAGACAGCAGTCAGGTCGGCAGTCTTACCCATGATTGAGGTTTTGAGTGATGAACCAGGCTGGGAGTTTTAAAGGCCTCAGGAATCTTTTGCAGGTGTTTATAGTTAACTCGTTGATTCAGATGATTAGGTTCATAGCTCGTTTAGAGACCCTTTTAATGATATGCTAATTGTGTGAGATAGGAATTTTGGGTTTTTATGAGCTGTATGCCAAAATCATCCGTATTAAGACAATAAAAGACCTGAAATATTTCAGTTAGTGTGCAATAAATCTAAAATATATGAATGTTAAATTTTCATCATGACATTATGGAAAATAATGAACTTTATCACAATATGCTAATATTTTGAGAAGGACCTGTATTTCTTAAAATGCTTAAGTGCTTGGTCAGTTGAGCATCTCAGGAGCTACATCCTTGAGAAAACATGCACTGTCAAAATGCTTGAGCCTGCAGAGCTTTCCCTTTGACACCTTACATATTTGGTGGAAAGAACATTATAACCCTGAAACGTTACATTTGTGTTACTAAGATGGCCGACATATCCTTGACTCCATGCCTGTAACAAAACCAAAAAAAAAACGGTTGCTCCAATTTGGAGAAACACAGAGTTCTTTAATAACTAATGTATGACTTTTGTCATGATGAGATATAGCCCTATTAACCCAAAGTTTTGTTAAGATGTACATAGAAGACAAATTAAGTGCAGAAACAAAGTCTGTTATTATTGGTGATCCCTCACTTATTGGTTATGTGGCCTTCATGTTTTCATCTAATAAACAAAAATTAGAATAGAGTTTGGTGCATTGGTCTGGCATTGAGCCTGTACAACTCTGGTGGAAACACTAAATTGTATATTTATTGACATTTACGGTACCTTGTTATACATTCCAAACATTTGTGTTTTACAGATTGAGAAATGTCACAACCAGCCCATCTCCGAGTGATAATTTCAGACCACAATGTTCAGAAACTGACATTACCAATTGGAATCCCTGGAACAGTTGAAAAACTTTGTTCAACTGTTAGAAATGCCTTTGGGATTTCTGGGGATTTCTGTTTGCATTACAAGGATGCTGATTTTGCAAATGAGTTTTTTTTTTACTTGAGATTGACAACTGACATCACGGATAAGGACACTATCAATGTTGTGTATATCCAGGAACCTGCTACAGTAATTTTAACCCTAAGAGACGTAGATGGCTCTGTCTCAAGTGTTATTGATGGTTATCTTTGGTATTCTGATGATGCCTGCTCATCTGTGTCCTCCCATGACACACTGAATGTTTCTCCAGATCTGAGTACAGAAGGCCTAGCTCAGCGGTCACAAGGTTGGTCTTCAGAATTTGCAATCCCTCGTTTCTTTTCCACTACAGAGATTCTGCTTCAGTCAGGTAATAAAAACGTCATTTGTACAGTGTTGGGACCCAGCCATGGATTTCAACATTAAACTCCGGTACAGACTTTCCTGAACTTTTCAAAATAAATCGCATTTAACTGACTTCCAGCAACTGAGGAAAGGGGGACTTCCCATGATGCCACTGTCTGAATAAGAGCACCCCCTCTCCAACAAGCCGACCTCTTCCACACGGCCTTCAAGAGGGATCGGATAGGGGAGACAAGCGCGCTGATGTCTCTTTGCTGGCAAACAAATAAATTTTTCAACTGGATCCACACTCAAAAAAATAATTCGTTCAATTTACTTAATATAGTTATGTCAACAATTTCCACTAAACTGAGTTTTGTTCTATATAATTCCAAACAATTATTAAGATGCCAATAAGTGACTTTAGTGTAACCAACATAACCTAATCAGGCAAATCCAACCTTATCTGGCCTGTTTTGACTTATTTAATAAGTCTGTGTTCACCTAATTAAACGGTTCAAAGAAATACTTAACTGTGTTGATTAATGCAGACATATAAATATATCATTTCACTGACTTAACGTGTTTATGTAAATAAAACTTGACTGTATTTAGTAACACAAATCTAACAATACTTTGCAGCTCCAACTTAACTAACCTAAATTATTGTTGCACTCTGTGGTTCTCATTTTACCTAACTTCTTTCACTTAGTACAACCTTAGCAGTCTTAAGTTGACTTACTAAACAAGGATATGTCAACGATTTCCACACAGTGTAGTCAAGTAAATTCAAATTAAACCATTTTAGTTTTTTGGAGCAAATGTTTATTACCTCTGAAACACAGAACCAAACCTTTGCCTGAGTATCAAACATTTTCATGTTTAAGAGCATTCACTAAGGAGCAAAGAAGGAAAAGTCTTTTTACTCTCACATTAATAAGGTTACATCTGTGATTTTATACATCATGTTAATATTTTCTAAACCTGTTGAAAGACCAAACCAACAACAAATGGCAGAAAGAGTTAAGACATATCAGGTTTTGGAGAAAGAAATACTTACACATAGTAGATAAATTTACTTTTTGATCCTGTGGCCTATATTTGTAAAAACAAAAAAGAAAATCACCAGCTTTACCCTTTAACCCTAACAATGATCAACTATCAAGAATGTTTACAGATAAATGAACTCCTATAACTGTCATCCAAGAAAACACTGTCAATTTAAGAACAGACAGATGAGATGGTTATTATTTCTTTAAGAGAAACATCTAACATGTTTTCCCTACCTCTAAATATTATAAAAATGCGCATTTAACAAAAACCGTCTGGACTTGTGTGTGACCTGCACAATTCTAAACCAGAAAAGCCTTCAGATGAAATTAAAATGGAAATCAATACTTAAATGGCATTTTCTAACACTGAATATGAATATGAAAAAGGTTAAACAGTGCTATACCATAGAAATACTTAAAAAAGCAAATTCCCTTTTTCCTTTCAGGATAACAAATCTGTAAAAAATAAAATCTGATAAGCTCAAAACTGCTTCACCATTTAGCTAAAGATGGACATTTTGAAAATTGCACCACCTGTAAAATCAACATGTCCTGATAAATGTATCAAACCAACTTAAAATCTTAACATTCCTGTTGTGCCTCTAAGTCTTGCTCAATATTTTGTCTACTGCCATGAGACTAATTTAACTTCTCTCATTCTCAACAATCTTGCTCTAACCTTCTGACATCTCTCATTGCCCCCTCTTTTATACCAATCTTTGCTACGCTCTCCATTTTGAAGTCTCACCCTCAATAAACCTCAAATGAAAAACTTAAACGTTTGGTAAAACATATTCAGACATCATTTTCAAAGACCATTAAGAGTTCAATGTGTGGGTCCAAACGATTCCAGTCCTGTAGATGGTTAGGGATAAAAACCATTGTCCAAGTGTTCTGCAGCGCCATTTCAAGGTTATTCTAAATGGTCTTTTAGTGCTCCTCTCTACCACCTCTTGGTCCTCTCTCCTCCTTGCAATGTCTTTTCTGAACTGTTCATTCAAACAGTTTGTTTTTTAGCACTTGAGCTTTAGTTGAGAGAGTTTCCATCCAGTTCCATCACAATCTTTTGGAAAACCTCAAATGTGTACTTAAGCTTTGTAGGGTAGCTCAAGTCCAGTGAGTAAATGAGGCCAAACAAAATGGTGACTGCATTAGCAATGTTACCGAGGTCATGAAGCACTTCGACACCTTCAATGATTATTCCAACATCTTCAAGGTCATCTGTGGGCTCTGCACCTTCCTTCTTAATGATGAAGATTCCCAGGATCATCTGCCGCATTCCCTCCTGGTTGTCCTCAACATCCTTAGAATCAAAAGAAATAAATCAGCCAGAACACAAGCAAGTAAAAACATTTAATTGCATTTTGCTGCACCATCTATTCAGCCCAAAATCAACCAAAGAATATTTGGTGTAGCCCTTCAAGCTCATCCAAAGTCTAATTTTGATTTCTTCTCCCTTAAATTTGAAAGTTATACACTGGTCTAAAAACATCAGAACAGATTTTCTATGCAAGCATGGCCCCATCTATTCGCCCCAAGGGAAGTGTAGCTTTATTAAATAATATCTGGCAATATTCTATATTTATTAATGTCAACAGACCTTATGATTTAATAGAAAATCAACAATATGACAGGTTTATACACAGTGCCTATCATAAATATTGAGCCCCTTGGATGTTTTACCTTTTTTTGCTTTCATAAATCAAACAGGATCAATACAATTTGGCTTTTTTAACACAAAAATGTATTGGAAAAAACTTTAATGTCAAAGTAAAAACAAATTTCTACAAAGTAATGTCAATGAAACAAAACTATATAAAGACATAACTCTTTGCATAATTATACAGCCTCTTCAAGTCACTATGTAGTAGATGTACCTTTGGCTGCAATCACAGCACTCAGTCTGTGTGGATAAGTCTCGTACATCTGCACACTGCTGTTATAAAACTGCTCAAGCTCTCTCAAGTTGCGCAGATATCAGGCATGAACAGCCCTTTTCAAGTCCAGCCACAAATTCTCTATAGGATTGAGGTCTGGGCCACTCCAGAACATTTAACTGGTTCTTTTTAAACCATTCCTGTGTAGTTTTTGCAGGATGCTTTGGATCATTGTCTTGCTGGAAAATAAATCTTCTCCCAAGCCGTAGTTGTCTTGCAGACTGAATAAGATTGTCCCTCAGGATTTCGGTGTATTTTTCAGAATTCATTCTGCCCTCTATCTTTACAAGTCTTCCAGGGTCGGCTGCTGAGAAACATCCCCACTGCATGATGCCGCCACCACAGGCTTCACAGTGGGGATGGTATGTTTCTGGTGATGCGAAGCGTTTGGTTTCCACCAAACAATGTCTTGTCTAATGGCCAAAAAGCTCAATTTTGGTGTCTTCAGACCAAAGAATCTTCTTCCACTTGACCATGGAGTCTTCCACATACCTTTTGGTGAACTCTAGTCGAGCTCTGATATGACTTTTCTTCAACAGTGGCTTTCTCATAGCCACTCTCCCATAAAGGTAGCAGTTGCTATATGCAGTCTTTCTCATCCGGGCAGCTGAAGCTTGTAACTCCTTCAGAGTAATCGTAGGGGTCTTGGTGGCCTCTCTCACTAGTTTCCTACTTGTACAGTCACTCACTTTACGAGGGCAGCCTGATCTAGGCAGATTCTCACACATGCCATATTCCTTCCTTTTCTTGATGACTGATTTCACTGAACTCCAGGGGATGTTCAATGCCTTGGAAAATTTGGATGGACCTCTATTGAATTAGACCAATACATTTAAAAGGGGCTGAATAATTATGCAAACACTTATATTTCTTTATACATTTTTGTTTCCTTGTCATTATTTTGTAGAAATCGGTTTTCACTTTGACATTAACGAGGTTTTCCTATCACATTCTGGGTTTGGATCGGACCAAAGTGCAGATAAGAGCTTGGCAGCCGCATGATGAGAGGAAGACTTTTCTTTAATTAAAGGTCTCCAAAACATAACATAATCCAGCATGAACAAACATGAGTCAAGCCAAAAACTTACATGTGTACATAGTTCTGTAACGTAGCAAAACTGAGCATAAACAGGGGTAGTGAACGAGGAATAGTGACGGAGGAACCAGCGGGGAACAAAGAACACAGACCAACTAATATACAGGGAGAAAACAAAGGCAGGTAATCACAGGAACTAAGAACAGGTGTGGCAAGGAGACATGGAGGCATAAGGGACAGGTGGAACTAATTAACAATAAAGGAAACCATAGACCTAAGAACGGTTAATACAAAAACACAAACCAAGTCCAAGGATGTCATACCATGACATTTCCAATAATTATTTGTGTTAAAAAAGCCAAATTTTATTGACAGACTGATTTATGAAAGCAATAAAAGTGTAAAACCTCCAAGGGGGTGAATACTTATGATAGGCACTGTATATATCCAAAGCTTGACATAGCACATTATGTCAAACTTTGCCAGCAATTACTGTAATTACAGTAATTGCTGGCAAAGTTCTTGGTCCCATTCATTTGTTTATAAACTCTTCTGAAAATGTAAACATTACTAACATTTTCAAAGATCAAATGTGTGGAAAGCAGGTGCAAAAAAAAAACAAAATCTTACAATGTACTCCTTTATGAGGGTTTCTGGGTCTTCATTGAGATAAACAACTAATGCTTTCAGTACACAAGCTCGTTTAGTTTCAATGGCATCATCCTGCAACAAAGAAAAAGGTCAGTGTGATTATTATTGTTATATTGTAGAGAAAATTACATAGGAAAAAAAAGTCCACAATGGATGAAGATTTTATTAGTTTCCATCGTTGAATGTAGCTTTTCTAACAGTTCAAGAGTTTAACTTTAGGGGTATTTTTCAAATCTACTTACGTTGTAAAACACCTTGTGACAAAAAGTTATTAGAAAGTATAAGGGGAACAAATGTAAAAAGTATTAAGATAAATAAAGTAACAATTACATTCACACAACAGAATGAACTGAACAAAAAAGGTCTTGATGTTAAGAAACAAACAAACAAAACCAAAACACACGTAAAAAAACAAAAAAAATAAACCTTGTCCAAGTCTGCCATGATGTTCTTAATTTTTTTTCCAGCAGCTCCTCCTTTCCTTCGGAAGATTCTCATTAGCTGCAATGAGTGGTGATCTAGCTGCTGCATGAATCTGCATCTCAATGGGACAGTGGTGATGCGGGCAAACTCTGCTTCCACCTGCAATCATTTAATGACAGTGTAACATGTAAAAAATAAAACCGTATTATTTAGCAGCTCATCAAGAGCAGCATGGAAACAATTTTCTAATTTCAATAAAATTAATGCCAATTTCTGCTCTACAACTTCAAGTAAGTCCTCATTTTCTGGCACTAATGCATAATCTTCATGTTCCGCATCATAAAGAATCTCAGCACTTTGTCTCAAAGGTGTATCTCCCAAAGTACAATTTAGTGAGCCCAAATTTGAGTCCAGTTTTACAATTCCAGCTTTAAAATCATTCAGTGTAAATGTCTTGTGCTTTCTATTTTTATGTGTTTGATATGTTCCATAAATATTTGTTTGAAAGGAACAATTATTAAAAAAGCAGAGGATGGTTTCTTGTCTCTTTAGATGGGTATTGATATGAGCAAAAAGTTCTGTCGATGAGGCAATGTCACTGCGTGAACAATGATGGCAGCTAAATGTTGTGTAATCCACTGATCTCGGAGATGTCTGATTAACGTGTGATCTACATAGGTGACTTCGGAGTGCATTCCAGGTTTTAAAGGTGCAAGGACAATTTAAATATGTGCATGGATAAGGGTGTCTGCGGCCAAAATGGCCATGGTTCAATCTGTAATGCTTCAATAGCTGAGATCGTGTAGTCTCTTGTGCAGCACACTCTTTACAGTTCCACATTGATGTTACTGAAATCGAAGCAAAACAAAAAGACACTATATCATATATTGTTTGTTATTTTAAATATATTCATGGATGTGGTAAAATAGGCTGACAATTCATTATGATGTTGAAGATGAATACTTCTAGTCAGTTAATGTTGATGGCATTTTACTTACCACTATGTGAGCGTCACAGACAAATGGAGTTGTGTTGTTGCCCAGTCTTCATACTTGGGGTTGATTTATGAAACAGAGATGTACTGTAATAAATTAACCAGAGTACTGGTTATAAAATAGAAAGTGTAAAACAAGCCAAAATGTAGTTTTACAGTACCAATTACATTAAAACATTACAATAATGGCTTATTCATCACATGTCAAACTCAAGACTTGGTGTGGGTTTGGGAACCATCTTAGTATTTGTTTGTAGAATGGTGCAAGTTTCATGGAGACTTACTATCAGCTCAACTGTGCATATTTATTCACATTTGTTCACTCGTGTGGTTTATTTAAAATAGCCCTGGTTATGTAAGTAGATAAATGTAGAAATGAATCACAAGTGCAATGTCTTTTCACCTTGTAATGCTGTTAAAGCCTCAAAATCGTATTCTAAAGCACAATGCTATGAGCACCAATAAACACTTCAATCAAAATAAATTCCCAGCATGATTGCATATGAAAGAAGTTGAAAATCTATATTTCCCAAAACTATCAATTACTAATACTAATATTTCTAGTTCAAAACCACCATAGAATTCTGCTGTTGTTCATGCTATGGAAGAATGGCTGTCAAAGACCAATTCACACTTCAGTGCCACAAAAACACAGTCCCATAATAGTAGTCCTGCACATATTCAAAACAGTTACAAATGGCATTAGCAGCATAAGGACTTAGTTTGAATTTACAAACCCTCTGTATTTAAAGTAATGTACTATCATCAGAATAAATAAACAACCAGCAGCTTCGTTGAACTCTACAAACAGAAACTGCCGTTTGAAAAGCATTGGTCTATACACAAACACCAAAATTGAAACCACATTAAAATAAATGTATACATGTAACATTATTACATCACACACATCTAAACCATATTTTAAATTTTTATGACCTGGCTTGATAAACGAGCAAATTATATTCTAACCAACCTGGTTCCCCCTCCACAGCTGGTTGAAAAGCTCCACCACTTTTTCTACACCAACATTTAAACACAATATAGTAACTGAATTTGATAAAAGTACTGCTCAATTTAAATTATCACAAAATGCGCTGCTACACATTCACACAATATACTGCTCACTCAGCGCTATGCGACATACCTCTGTGGATCCCAACAGCACAGGTCCCTCCATCACACCAAGCCCACTCACTCTGCTACAGGGAACTTGTTCTACCACGTAAGCAACACATGAAGGTCAGCGTAGCTCAATTTTCAAGCCTACTCTTCAACACGACTGCTAACTTCGTCTTTAACTTACAAGCTACAGTGACCAACACAAGTTTAAGCCTGACGTCATCTCTATCTCCGTCTAAAGTCCATCTCAGCATTTAAGTGAACTATTTTAATACCCTCTTAATGTTACACAGCTCCTAACTGATTAAAGCGCCTCTTTCGGATACAGAATTCAACAGTTAAATTGTAATTCTGAACTATTTCCGCCAGCTAGCATGAGGTTGTATAGCATTAGTTGGCTAGCTACAACGTTAGCTAACATGTGCTTGGACATTGTTCATATTTCTGAGAGAAATGCACACCAACATCGCCTGTATAAATTTCTAAAAACGTGCTGATACCATCTTCATATATAATGATTAAAAAAAACATACTTACTGATAATTGTTGAGATAGTTCCTTATGGAAGAGCGGAGTTGTCGCGGCTAGCGCCACCACTTTCGTTTTTTTTTCAGGGTGAGGTTCTGAGCATGCGCGAACCTTTTAACGCGACAATATACGGGACTTTATAAAGGGAAAGTTTGGATTGTTGAATTCACTCAACACTGTTATGTTGTCTGACACAAAATGGGATATGTGACTTCAACAAGTCTAAATTTTAAGTTAGACTTGCGAAAGTGTGATATGTTTAAAATGCCAACACAAATATATTAATTAATTTTGTTATAGGTACGTTTATTTCATTCAACACTTCACAGAGTTCCCTTTTTTGAGTGCAAGGATGTCATACGATCATCGATCATATGCAAAGTTAAGTACGAATGAAATACTGTCTGTGTATCCGGTATTTTCATTCATGAACGGGGAAATTAAGGTGTAAGAATTGCTTACTTTCTCTCTGAGGCCTGCAGAAGCAAACGGTCCCAGAGACGTTCCCTACAGAGACGCGGTCTCTATGAAGCCGAGCGGAGCAGTCTCCCAGTCTGGAAGGAAGACAGCAGAAACCCCATCACCATGGTTACAGTAACGTGCAGTGTGGTTGGCGGACAGAACGGGCTGTCTTTCATCCACAGCTACGGAGGTTAGCTAGAAGCTAACCGTTTGTTCACAGACAGCCGACAAAACAGCCGCCACTCCCCACAGCTAAGGAGGTTAGCTGTAGCTAACCGTTTAAAGACTGTGGACGTTTCTTCAAACGTTTCCGCCTTGGACAACGTTTCCTCACCACACTTCATGAGGTTAAGTGTTTGGGCAGAATAACATAGAAGTGATTTAGATTGAAATGATCTAAATGTTTTGCATTTTATGAAGTTTGGTTTTGTTTGTGTTGAACTCAGCTATCTTGGTGCTAGCAGACTATCTGCAGCACACGTGCTCAGGTTGTGTTCTTTGTGTGTTTTTAAAGTTAAGACAAACTTTATTTAAAGGGTGATTTTACACAGAAGGTTGATCATCGGCGTGTTGGTGCGCATTGTTTTGTTTTGTTTTTTGCTTTAAAACGGTCTTCTGTGATGGTACCCGGAACTCTCTCACCAGAGAAGAACTCATGAACATCAGGGCTACTACACCTGAGGAGTTATTTCCCACTTTTCTGCCTACTGCTCTGGAATTTTTGGACATTCTGGTCAAAGGTGCACTCACCTTTGCTCATGCGGTGAAACGCCGGAAGAGAGGGAAATGGGCTGGGGTGCTGGTACGTCTTCGCCAGCGTGGACTACAAACACCGTTACCTGGAATATTTCTCTCTAACGTGCGCTCACTTCCCAACAAAATTGAGGAACTACAACTGCTGTTGGGGAAAAACAGGGACTTTTATTCATCAGCAGTTTTGTGCTTCACGGAGACGTGGCTGTGTGGATTAATACCGGACTCTGCGCTGCAGCTGGCAGGATTCCGGCTCTACAGAGCGGACAGAGACACGGAACTCTCCGGCAAAGCGAAAGGTGGAGGAATCTGTTTCTACCTCAACAGTGGTTGGTGCAACAACGTGACAGTGATTCAGCAGCACTGTTCTCCAGACCTGGAAGCCTTCATCATAAACTGTAAGCCTTTCTATTCCCCCCGTGAGTTCACTTCATTCATCCTGGTCGGTATTTACATCCCGCCGCAAGCTAACGTGCAGGTCGCACAGTGCATGCTTGCCTACCAGATACTGAGTGTGGAGCGGACCAACCCGGACTCCTTAGTTATCGTCGTTGGCGACTTTAACAAAGGTAATCTCACCCATGAACTCCCCAAATATAGACAGTTTATAAAATGTCCGACCAGAGAGGACAACATTCTGGATCACTGTTACACCACCATCAGAGACGCTTATCACGCCGTCCCACGTGCTGCACTGGGCCAATCCGACCACATCATGGTCTACCTGATTCCTGCATACAGGCAGAAACTAAAGCTCTGCAAACCTGTTGTGAGGACGTCAAGGAAGTGGAGCAGTGAGGCTGTGGAGAATCTCCAGGCATGTTTAGGCTGTACAGACTGGGATGTGTTCAGGACTACTACCAACAGTCTGGACGAGTACACAGAGGCTGTGACTTCCTACATCAGCTTCTGTGAGGACAGCTGTGTACCATCATGCACCAGGGTGAGTTACAACAACGACAAACCCTTGTTCACAGTAGAGGGTGACACGGGAGTGGATTTTCTCTCCTGTCCCATCCCGCTCCCACAGAAAAATGTCTTGTCCCATCCCAATCCCAGGCCAGCATAACAAAAAAAATCCTGTCCCGTCCCACTCCTGGTATTTTGACTCCCACTCCCATCCCACTCCCATTTAGAACGACTTCCACTCCTGTGCCACTCCCATTTTTGTTTTCTTCATTTAGTCTTTTGGCAAATTCTTTCTTTGAAGGACCAGTTAGGTCCCTGTTTTTAGCTGTAGTAAAGACCAGTTAAAGTAAAAAGAATAATAATGAAGAAATAATAAAATATCAAACAAGGAAACAGACCATGCCTATTTTAGTTGAATAAACAAAATGTACCTAGTTGTATTTTACTTATTTATTAAGTGATCGTTTCCTTTGAACAATGACATCACTTTTATGTTTCAAGTTGCTGAAACGAAAGAAAAATGCACCTAGTAAGAGAACTGTACTTGGTGAACAAAAGGACAAAAAGGCTTTACCTTCACAATTTAGAAACTGTACCTCAATGGTTCACAGCCCTGGTCCTCAGGGACCCCTTCCCTGCAAGTTTTAGATGTGTGTCTGCTCCAGAACACCTGATTCAAATTCTGACATGACATCCTATACAGGCATCAAGAATGGAGGGTCAAACTGGACAAAATTAATACAATAAAATCATCATTAAAAAAATAAATGTTGTGAATGTCCCATAAGTGAAGTAAATGTACATGAAAGAAATGTAACATTAAATGTGCCATTAAATTAAAGGTACCATTTATTTAATACATCATTAGAAACAATAAATGTACCATTATGTCATGAAATGGACTATTATGCAATTAAATGTGCCACTGAATAATTAAGTATAATTTTAAAGACGACATGACATTTTTAGTGGTACACTTAATATTTAATGATGTATTAAATAAATTGTACATTTAATGGTACATTCAATATTTTTCTATTTCACAACATATTTATTTGATATCTTCCCTTGATGAATCCTTTCTATACGGAGCCCGCAAGGGGACAAGGGCAATTTTTTCTCTTTTTACGTTCTCACGCAATAGTCTTTGCGTTATTTCACAATACTCTGTGGGATAGTTCTGTGGGATAGTCCTGCGGGATTCCCGTGGGACTCCCGAAAAAATGTCAGCCTCTAGTTCACAGCCAAACTCAGAAGGTTAAGACTGGATAAGGAAGAGGCCTTCAGGAGTGGGGACAAAGACATATACCGAGAGGCAAAGTACAAGTTTGGCAAGGCAGTGAAAGAGGCCAAACAACTGTACTCTGAGAAGCTCCAAAACCAGTTCTCAGCCAACGACTCTGCGTCTGTCTGGAAAGGGCTCAGGCAGATCACCAACGACAAGCCGAAAGCCCCCCACTCCATCAACGACCGACGCCTCGCCTATGACCTGAACGAGTTCTACTGCCGCTTTGAAAGACAAAGGGACAGTCCTGCAACCATCCTCCACGACACCCCCCAACAGCTGCAGCCACAACTCACCACCCCCACCTCCCCAACCTCAAGAGGGGCCTTGGCACCTCCAACCCCCACCCTGAAGTTCCCCCCCACCAGCCCCCTACCCATGCCGGGGACGGATCTTTCCATCCAGGAGAGGGACGTCAACAAACTCTTCAGGAGACAGAACCGCCGGAAAGCTGCTGGACGGATTCTGTCTCAGTAGCCAGCCTGAAGCACTGTGCTGATCAGCTGTTTCCAGTCTTCACAGACATTTTTAACACCTCACTGGAGACATGTCATGTGCCAGCCTGCTTCAAGTCCTCCACCATCGTCCCTGTTCCCAAGAAGCCAAGGACCACAGGGCTTAATGACTTCAGACCCGTCGCCCTGACCTCTGTGGTGATGAAGTCCTTTGAGCGCCTTGTGCTCTCACACCTAAAAGACATCACCGACCCCTTCCTGGACCCCCTGCAATTTGCCTACAGAGCCAACAGGTTTGTAGATGATGCAGTCAACATAGCCCTTCACTTCATCCTTCAGCACCTGGACTCCACAGGAACCTACGCCAGGATCCTGTTTGTGGATTTCAGCTCTGCTTTCAACACCATCGTCCCAGCTCTGCTCCAGGAGAAGCTCTCCCAGCTGAGTGTGCCCGACTCCACCTGTAGGTGGATCACTGACTTCCTGTCTGACAGGAAGCAGCGTGTCAGGCTGGGAAACACGTCTCTGACTCCCTGACCATCAGCACCGGTTCCCCCCAAGGCTGTGTTCTCTCTCCTCTGCTCTTCTCCCTGTACACCAACAGCTGCACCTCCAGTCACCAGTCTGTCAAGCTTCTGAAGTTTGCGGACGACACCACCCTGATTATACTCATCTCTGATGGTGACGAGTCTGCGTACAGATGGGAGGTGGACCATCTGTTGGACTGGTGCAGCCAGAACAACATTGAGCTCAACGCTCTAAAGACAGTGGAGATGGTTGTGGACTTCAGGCAGAACCCAGCCCCACCTGCCCCCATCACCCTCTGTGACTCCACAATTGACACTGTGGAATCTTTCCGCTTCCTGGGAACCATCATCTCCCAGGATCTCAAGTGGGAGCCAAACATCAGCTCCCTCATCAAGAAAGCCCAGCAGAGGATGTTTTTCCTGCGGCAGCTGAAGAAATTCAACCTGCCAAAGACTATGATGGTGCACTTCTACACAGCCATCATTGAGTCCATCCTCACCTCCTCCATCACCATCTGGTACGCCGCTGCTACAGCCAAGGATAAGGGCAGGCTGCAGCGTGTCATTCAGTCTGCTGAAAAGGTGATTGGCTGCAGTCTACTGTCGCTCCAGGAACTGTACACCTCCAGGACCCTGAAGCGGGCAGGGAAGACTCTGGCTGATCCCTCCCACCCCGGTCACAGACTCTTTGAGATTCTCCCCTCTGGCAGGAGGCTGCGGTCCATCCGGACCAAAGCCTCACGCCACAAGAACAGTTTTTTCCCATCTGCCCCCTGCCTGGTTAACAAAGCCCGGAAACCACCTTGACATTCTCCCTTTCCCCCACACCCCTCCTATTTTGCTGGCAGGACACTTGTAACTCTATGCGTTATATTAACGCTCAGCTTGGACTCCTGCTTTACTTGCACTGCCATAATTGCACAATGATCACCTGCACTGTTGTACTGCTCTTGCACCCAATACTGCTCTATATTTACTCGTACTCGTCGTCTTCCGCTTTATCCGGGACCGGGTCGTGGGGGCAGCAGACTCAGCAGAGACGCCCAGACGTCCCTCTCCCCAGACACCTCTTCCAGCTCCTCCGGGGGGAGCCCAAGGCGTTCCCAGGCCAGTCGGGCCTCTTCCTGGTTGGACATGCCTGGAACACCTCCCGAGGAAGGCGTCCAGGAGGCATCCGGTATAGATGCCCAAGCCACCTCAATTGGCTCCTCTCGATGTGGAGAAGCAGCAGCTCTACTCCGAGCCCCTCCCAGATGGCCGAGCTCCTCACCCTATCTCTAAGGGAGTGCCCGGCCACCCTACGGAGGAAGCTCATTTCAGCCGCTTGTATCCGGGATCTCGTTCTTTCGGTCATGACCCAAAGTTCGTTGCCATAGGTGAGGGTAGGAACGTAGACCGACCGGTAAATCAAGAGCTTCGCTTTTTGGCTCAGCTCTCTCTTCACCACAACGGACCGGCACAGCGCCCCCATTACTGTGGCAGCCGCACCGATCCGTCTGTCGATCTCCCGCTCCATTCTCCCCTCACTCGTGAACAAGACCCCGAGATACTTAAACTCCTCCGCTTGAGGCAGGAACTCCCCTCCAACCTGAAGAGGACAAGCCACCCTTTTCCGGTCGAGAACCATGGCCTCGGACTTGGAGGAGCTGATCTTCATCCCAGCTGCTTCACACTCGGCTGCAAACCGCCCCAGTGCATGCTGTAGGTCTTGGCTAGATGGGGCCAGCAGGACCACGTCATCTGCAAAAAGAAGAGACGAAATCCTCTGGTCCCCAAACCAGACCCCTTCCGGCCCTTGGCTGCGCCTAGAAATCCTGTCCATAAAAGTTATGAACAGGACCGGTGACAAAGGGCAGCCCTGCCGGAGTCCAACATGCACCGGGAACAGGTCTGACTTAGTGCCGGCAATGCGAACCAAACTCCTGCTCCGCTTGTACAGAGACCGGATGGCCCCTAATAAAGAGCCACCGATTCCATACTCCTGGAGCACCCCCCACAGGGCATCACAAGGGACACAGTCGAATGCTTTCTCCAGGTCCACAAAACACATGTGGACCGGTTGGGCAAACTCCCATGAACCCTCGAGTACCCTGTAGAGGGTATAGAGCTGGTCCAGTGTCCCACGGCCGGGACGAAAACCACACTGCTCCTCCTGAAGCCGGGGTTCGACTATCGGCCGGACTCTCCTCTCCAATACCCTGGCGTAGGCCTTACCAGGGAGGCTGAGGAGTGTGATCCCCCTGTAGTTGGAACACACCCTCCGGTCACCCTTCTTATGAAGGGGGACCACCACCCCAGTCTGCCAATCCAAAGGCACTGTCCCCGTCTGGCACGCAATGTTGAAGAGGAGAGTCAACCATGACAGCCCCACAACATCCAAAGACTTGAGGTACTCAGGGCGGATCTCATCCAACCCCAAAGCCTTGCTACCGCGGAGCTTTTTAACCACCTCGGTGACTTCAGCCTGGGTGATGAAAGAGTCCAATCCCGAGTCCCCAGCCTCTGTTTCCACCAGGGAATGCATGATGGCAGGATTGAGGAGATCCTCGAAGTACTCCTTCCACCGGCCGATAATGTCCCCAGTCGAGGTCAGCAGCTCCCCACCCCCACTGTAAACAGTGTTGGCGACATCCTGATAGTAAGGAATAGTCCAGCCCTGAAGTAACAAATACATGGACTAGTTTTTCAGCGTCACTCTTGGATAGGATATTTCTAATTTTGGCAATGTTCCGGAGGTGAAAGAAGGACATCCTAGAAACCTGTTTAATATGGGATTTAAATGACATGTCCTGGTCAAAAATAACACCAAGGTTTTTTACTTTCTTATCGGAGGTCAATTAAATGCCATCCAGGTTAAGTGATTGACTAAGCAGTTTCTTTTTTAAAGACTTCGGTCCAAAGACGACAACTTAGAAGCAGAGAATTTAAAGTCATCCAAGTTTTTATGTCTTCAAGACATGCTTGTAGTCTATCTAACTGGTTGGGCTCATCAGAATTAATGGATAAGTAAAGCTTAGTATCATCAGCGTAACAGTGAAAATTTATCCTATGCTACCTGATAATTTTACCTATTGGAAGCACATATATAGTAAAGAGAACTGGCCCAAGTCCTGAACCCTGTGGTACTCCACAATTAACCCTGGAGTTTAAAGATGATTTATCATTTACATGAACAAACTGGAATCTGTCAGACAAATAAGATTTAAACCAGCCTAGCGTTGTTCCCATAATCCCTACAGCATATTCCAGCCTTTCTAAGAGAATATTGTTATTGACTGTATCAAATGCAGCACTGAAATCTAACAGAACAGGTACAGACACAAGTCCATTATCTGAGGCCATAAGAATATCATTAGTGACTTTCAGGAGAGCTGTTTCAGTGCTATGATGAGCTCTGAAACCTTAGGTCTGTAATTTTTCAAGTCATCTCGATCAAGGTTTCTTAAGTAAAGGTTTAGAATCAGAATCAGAATCAGAAAAGCTTTATTGCCAAGTACGTTTTTGGACATACAAGGAATTTGTTTTGGCGTAGTCGGTGCAATACAGTACAAATTAAACAGTACAAACATATCTACAATATAATATAAATATAAGTGCACAGTTTTAAGTGAGTGAGAGTAAATATAGAGCAGTATAAGATGCAAGAGCAATACAACAGTGCAGGTGATCATTGTGCAAGTAAAGCAGTGCAAGTAAGCAGGAGTCCAAGCTGAGCGTTAATGTAACGCATAGAGTTACAGGTTACAGGTGTCCTGTCAGCAAAAAAAGGGGGGGTGTGGGGGAAAGGGAGAGTGTCAGTGTGGTTTCCGGGCTTTGTTAACCAGGCTGGTGGCAGATGGGAAAAAACTGTTCTTGTGGCGTGAGGTTTTGGTCCGGATGGACCGCAGCCTCCTGCCAGAGGGGAGAGTCTCAAAGAGTCTGTGACCGGGGTGGGAGGGATCAGCCAGAATCTTCCCTGCCCGCTTCAGGGTCCTGGAGGTGTACAGTTCCTGGAGCGACAGTAGACTGCAGCCAATCACCTTCTCAGCAGACCGAATGACACGCTGCAGCCTGCCCTTATCCTTGGCTGTAGCAGCGGCGTACCAGATGGTGATGGAGGAGGTGAGGATGGACTCAATGATGGCTGTGTAGAAGTGCACCATCATAGTCTTTGGCAGGTTGAATTTCTTCAGCTGCCGCAGGAAGAACATCCTCTGCTGGGCTTTCTTGATGAGGGAGCTGATGTTTGGCTCCCACTTGAGATCCTGGGAGATGATGGTTCCCAGGAAGCGGAAAGATTCCACAGTGTCAATTGTGGAGTCACAGAGGGTGATGGGGGCAGGTGGGGCTGGGTTCTGCCTGAAGTTCACAACCATCTCCACTGTCTTTAGAGCGTTGAGCTCAAGGCTGTTCTGGCTGCACCAGTCCAACAGATGGTCCACCTCCCATCTGTATGCGGACACGTCACCATCAGAGATGAGTCCGATCAGGGTGGTGTCGTCCGCAAACTTCAGAAGCTTGACAGACTGGTGACTGGAGGTGCAGCTGTTGGTGTACAGGGAGAAGAGCAGAGGAGAGAGAACACAGCCTTGGGGGGAACCGGTGCTGATGGTCAGGGAGTCAGAGACGTGCTTCCCCAGCCTCACGCGCTGCTTCCTGTCAGACAGGAAGTCAGTGATCCACCTGCAGGTGGAGTCGGGCACACTCAGCTGGGAGAGCTTCTCCTGTAGCAGAACTGGGACGATGGTGTTGAAGGCAGAGCTGAAATCCACAAACAGGATCCTGGCATAGGTTCCTGTGGAGTCCAGGTGCCGGAGGATGAAGTGAAGGGCTAGGTTGACTGCATCATCTACAGACCTGTTGGCTCTGTAGGCAAACTGCAGGGGGTCAAGGAGGGGGTCGGTGATGTCTTTTAGGTGTGAGAGCACAAGGCCCTCAAAGGACTTCATCACCACAGAGGTCAGGGCGACGGGTCTGAAGTCATTAAGCCCTGTGGTCCTTGGCTTCTTTGGAACAGGGACGATGGTGGAGGACTTGAAGCAGGCTGGCACATGACATGTCTCCAGTGAGGTGTTAAAAATGTCTGTGAAGACTGGAGACAGCTGATCAGCACAGTGCTTCAGGCTGGCTGGTGAGACAGAATCCAGACCAGCAGCTTTCCGGGGGTTCTGTCTCCTGAAGAGTTTGTTGACGTCCCTCTCCTGGATGGAAAGAGCCGTCCTCGGCGTGGGTAGGGGGCTGGTGGGGGGGAACTTCAGGGTGGGGGTTGGAGGTGCCAAGGCCCCTCTTGAGGTTGGGGAGGTGGGGGTGGTGGATTGTGGCTGCAGCTGTTGGGGGGCGTCGTGGGAGATGGTTGCAGGACTGTCCCTTTGTCTTTCAAAGCGGCAGTAGAACTCGTTCAGGTCGTTGGCGAGGCGTCGGTCGTTGATGGAGTGGGGGGCTTTCGGCTTGTAGTTGGTGATTTGCTTGAGCCCTTTCCAGACAGACGCAGAGTCGTTGGCTGAGAACTGGTTTTGGAGCTTCTCAGAGTACAGTCGTTTGGCCTCTTTCACTGCCTTGCCAAACTTGTACTTGGCCTCTCTGTATATGTCTTTGTCCCCACTCCTGAAGGCCTCTTCCTTATCCAGTCTTAACCTTCTGAGTTTAGCTGTGAACCAGGGTTTGTCGTTGTTGTAACTCACCCTGGTGCATGATGGTACACAGCTGTCCTCACAGAAGCTGATGTAGGAAGTCACAGCCTCTGTGTACTCGTCCAGACTGTTGGTAGTAGTCCTGAACACATCCCAGTCTGTACAGCCTAAACACGCCTGGAGATTCTCCACAGCCTCACTGCTCCACTTCCTTGTCGTCCTCACAACAGGTTTGCAGAGCTTAAGTTTCTGCCTGTATGCAGGAATCAGGTGGACCATGATGTGGTCGGATTGGCCCAGTGCAGCACGTGGGACGGCGTGATAAGCGTCTCTGATGGTGGTGTAACAGTGATCCAGAATGTTGTCCTCTCTGGTCGGACATTTTATAAACTGTCTGTATTTGGGGAGTTCGTGGGTCAGATTACCTTTGTTAAAGTCACCAGCGACGATTACTAAGGAGTCCGGGTTGGTCCGCTCCACACTCAGTATGTGGTCGGCGAGCATGCGCTGTGCAACCTGCACGTTAGCTTGCGGTGGGATGTAAACACCGACCAGGATGAACGAAGCGAACTCACGGGGGGAATAGAAAGGCTTACAGTTTATGATGAAGGATTCCAGGTCTGGAGAACAGTGCTGCTGAATCACTGTCACGTCGTTGCACCAACCACTGTTGAGGTAAAAACAGATTCCTCCACCTTTCGCTTTGCCGGAGAGTTCCGTGTCTCTGTCCGCTCTGTAGAGCTGGAATCCTGCCAGCTGCAGCGCAGAGTCCGGTATTAATCCACACAGCCACGTCTCCGTGAAGCACAAAACTGCCGATGAATAAAAGTCCCTGTTTTTCCCCAACAACAGTTGTAGTTCCTCCATTTTGTTGGGAAGTGAGCGCACGTTAGAGAGAAATATTCCAGGTAACGGTGTTCGTAGTCCACGCTGGCGAAGACGTACCAGCACCCCAGCCCGTTTCCCTCTCTTCCGGCGTTTCACCGCGTGAACAAAGGTGAGCGCACCTTTGACCAGAATGTCCAAATATTCCAGAGCAGTAGGCAGAAATGTTGGAAATAACTCCTCTGGTGTAGTAGCCCTGATGTTCATGAGTTCTTCTCTGGTGAGAGAGCTCCGGGTACCATCACAGAAGACCGTTTTAAAGCAAAAAACAAAACAAAACAATGCGCACCAACACGCCGAGGCGACCATCTGCGGCGCCATCTTGTTGACAAGATAATTACAGCTAACTTAAAACCCTGTGGTACATATCCATTTACTGAAGATAGATTAATCATAGCTAAAATGGGGCTGGTAATCAGAAGGGAACACTTCTTTAAATAATTTGGTTGGGATTGGGTCTAACATACAAGTTGAAGGTTTAGATGAAGCTAATATTTCTGATAACTCAGGAAGCTCCACAGGATCAAAACAGTCCAAACACAGATCAGGTTCAGTTACAGTTACTTCCAATATTGTCTCACTTGCTGAGGATGAAGTAATTATCTTCGGGAGTATGTCAAAGATTTTCTTTTTAATAGAATCAATTTTATTTTGGAAGAATCCCATAAAGTCATGGCTGCTAAGAGCTAAGGGAATGGATGGCTCAACAGAGCTATGACTGTGTAAGTTTAGCAACTGTACTAAAGAGAAACCTAGGATTATTCTTGTTCTCTTCTATTATTGATGAAAAATAAGCTGTTCTGGCTTGGCGAAGTGTCTTTTTATACAACAGTAGGCTATTTTTCCAGATTAAGTAGGAATCCTCTAGGTGTGTAGAGCGCTGTTTTCTCTCCAATTTTCTAACATTCTTCTTTAAAGTACGCAGCTCTGAATTAAACCAGGGAGCCAGCCTCCTATGAATAATTACCTTCTTTTTCAAGGGGGCTGCATTGTCTAATGCACCACGCAATGATGAAAAAACACTATGAACAAAAGAATGAATATGTGAAGGGGCAGAAACAAAATTATTGCCCTCCACTGTGTTTTTCAGTGATAATGAGGAAATTAAAAGTGAAACAGATTCTTTAAAGGTTGTTCCAGCATTTTCTGATAATGATCTACTATAATGAAATTTTCTTTCAGTTGTGGAGTACTCGGTTAAATTAAACTCAAAGGTTATTAAAAAATGGTCAGACAGGACAGGGTTATGAGAAAATATTGTTATGTCTTTACACTCAATACCATATGTCAGCACAAGGTCCAGAGAATGAAGACAAAGGTGGGTAGGTTTGTTAATGTTTTGAGCAAAGCCAATTGAGTCTAAGATAGCATTAAAGGCTATATTTAGGCTATCACTTTCAGTGTCAACATGAATGTTAAAATCCCCCACTATAATAACGTTATCTGTATTTAACACTAAATCAGATAAAAGGTCTGAAAACTGATTTAAAAATTGAGAGTAAGGGCCTGGTGGATGGTACAAAACAATAAACAGAAGTGGTTTTTGTGCTTTGAAATTTGGATGAGGAAAACTAAGGATTAAATATTCAAAAGAGTTGTAGCTATTGATTGGTCTGTGACTAATCAATAAATTGGACTGAAAGATGGTTGCTACTCCTCCTCCTTGCCCAGTATTTCGAGGAATGTGAAAATTTAAATAATTAGTAGGAGTTGACTCATTTATAGTAACATAATCCTCTTGCTGCAGCCAAGTTTCTGTGAGGCAAAATAAATCAATCTGATTGGCACAAATCAGGTCACTAACTAGCAAAGTCTTTGAAGAGAGATATCTTATGTTCAGTAAGCCACATTTAATTGTTTTACTTTTCTTTGCAGTCTGAGTTGTGTTTATTTTTATGAGATTTTTCATGATTTCCTCCTTTTACATTATTTTTTAATCTATTCAATTTTGGCCTCGGACAAGACACTGTCTTAATAGGGTAATGGGTGGGTAGCAGTACAGAAGCTGCAGAGAGGAGTGTTAAACTACGACCCTGCTTCCTGGTCTGAACCCTGGGTTGTCAGAGTTTTGGAGAACTGATAAATTTGGCCAGATTCCCAGAAAGAAGAACTGCTCCATCCAAAGTGGAATGGATGCCGTCTCTCCGGATCAGACCAGGTTTTCCCCAAAATGTTTGCCAATTGTAATGTAACCCACATAATGTAACCCCATAAAATGTAACCCACATCGTTTTCTGGATACCACCTAGAGAGCCAGCGGTTGAATGACAGCATGCGGCCAAACATGTCGTCACTGGTTAGATCCGGGGAGGGGACCACAGAAAATTACGGAGTCCGTCATTGTTTTAGCAAACTTACACACCGAAGCAACACTAACTTTAGTGACCTCCGATTGGCGTAACCGGGTGTCATTACCGCCAGCGTGAATAACAATCTTACTGTATTTACGCTTATCCGTAGCCAGCAGTTTCAGGTAAGATTTGATGTCGCCCGTTCTGGCCCCTGGCAGACATTTGACTATGGTTGCTGGTGTCTCTAGTGCCACGTTTCTGACTATGGAGCTGCCAATTACCAGAGTTGGCTTCTAAGCTTCTCACACGTACCATTATCACTAAAGGAGGCAGAGGAGTAACTGAACATCTGACAGAGAGAGGAGGAGACTCAGAGAGAGAAACAGCAGAACGGGTAGCCATGGTGGAGCTAAAGCTAACGCTAAGCTAGCGACCCCTTGCCACTACTTGAAAAATCGTGTAAGACACGGAGAGTCCCCAAACATTAAAAGCAGCAACAGAAAGTATGTGTTTTAATGTGCTTATATATTAGAACAAGTAAGAGATATCACAGAAAAGAGAAATCAGATCAAACGAGAGAGCCTTCACACACCAAACAATGCACCGAGGGCAACAATGAAAACAGGAAGTGACGAATATGCCTTAGCACGCCTTAATTATATATAATTAAGAGAAGCGTTCTTTGTTTATTGCGTGCAAGAGTGATTTATCTGTTAAAACATGGTCGAAGTTCCCTCACCTTTGGTGAAGCGGTTGAATAAACAGTGACATTATCGATTGTTAATGAATAAATAACTAATTGTACTTATTAAGAGCTTTGCGCCCATAATTACAACACCAGAGGACATCCCTGATTTCTATTTGTAAGTAATGATTTCGGTTAAGAAATTATTTTCCTGAATTAGGATTTTTTATTATAATTTTTGATAAATATTAATTAATCAATAACCATGATCCTTACAAGGTCAAACCCCTACAACCTGAGCCAGCAAAATCTCAAAGTAATTTTAGGTCCTAATGAGAATAAATGCGTTAATGATTTTAGTCAATGTGACAAGGTTCAACAAATTGTTTCCAAGTCACTCAAATAAAAAAAAAATAAATAAATACAGAGGTATTGAGATTACTGAGATTAGAAATATAATATACTGATTTATTTTAAAATGTAAGGAATAAGCAATTTCTCAATAGGAATACCACATGCAGAATTTACAAGCACTGCTATGTTTCTACTGAAATTTGGTTTGCCGAACTAAAAAAACAAGTGCCGGCCAAACTACAGTAATGGACACAAATTACATAGTACAGAAATACATTTTGCTTATTCTTTAGTAACTTTAAACTGTAGTTTTGGTCTTAGCAAATGCATGATTTTGTTGTTTTAACGACAAAAATCCAACAGTTCATTAGGGCAATACATGTGGATGCCACCGCTCAAGTGTTATTACTCTGCTTAATTTCTTGCAAGAACGTTTTCAATCTTCATTTCCCTGTCTCAAATGTAGATCTTTCAAAACATAAAACTGTTTGAGCAACAGAGGTCCCTAGAGTTTGATTCCAGCCACCCACATTCATCTGTTCTGATGTTATTCATTATTTGAACGGTGCATTTTACACTGATGCTAGTTTGTCTATACTGACCTTACATTACATTTTAAAGAACAAGGCAACTTTTAAAAAGACAAATATTTCAGTAGACATAATAGAGTGAAGAGAAAGAGGAACATGGCTTTTATTGTACAAGAGGAGGTACCTTAGTACAAATGCAAAGATCAGGATCAGAATCAGAATCAGAAAAGCTTTATTGCCAAGTACGTTTTTGGACATACAAGGAATTTGTTTTGGATCTAGTCTATGGTGGATTCCTATATGGCAAATGTCTTAATTATCACACACTTCTACAATCACAAGTTTTTTGGTTTTAAAGGAAAGTTTAATGTGGAGCTGTATGCATTGTATGTATGGATTTCAGTTACTGCAGGGGAATTTTGTTTTTGATTAGTCTATTAGTTAAATGTTGGAGAAATCCAACTGTAGTTTTTTTTGTAGGTCTGTTCAGACCAGTCATTAACTGATGGAGAAACCACAGCGGTCTTTTTTACAGCTTATTCCAGGAAATCTAAAGCTGAAGGGAAATTCAATTAACTGGTGGTTAAAGTTCAAGCATGGGAAAGAAAAAAAAGTTAGCCTAAAACCACTCAGATTTCAAATTTTGTAGTTTTTTGTATTAGTGTCAGAGAATGTAGTTTTCAAAGTGTAACAGAAATTTGCTGAGAAATATGGAGGAGGTTTTCAGCTGAGACCACTCCCTATTCTCTGCATCATTAAGTCTGCCTCGACACACACCCTTCCATTTCCACATAGAGTAGCAATATCTGTCAGCAGACAAACTGCAAAAAATCTGAAGTGTTTTCAGCAAACAGCTCAGACAAGATAGTAGCGCCTTTAGGTAAGAGTTTTTAAATTCTAATACTAGTTGCACCACTTAGTGCATGACCATTTTTCTAATTTAACTGGGATTGGGATTAGTGAAAAAATGCAGTGATAAATATATTGAAAGTGATTCATTAGATTTTTATTAACCTTGATTTTAATTGCTCTTGACGGGATAGGTACATTAAAAAAGACAGATAATTCCTGAATAGTCAGAAGAATTTGAAAATGTATCACTAAAAAGGTAAAATAATAATAAAATGGAGTATTTCATCTTGTTAAAAAAAGAAAACAAAAGCTGGGTTACATGACAAAAGTAGATGTAAAATTCCAAAAAGTAAATGCAAAAAAAGCAAAACAAAAGGTTATAATTGATATCCATGCATGAATGACTGCTCTGCAGGTGCATCCTTTACTGCTGTTCTAACTGCTGAACTAGTTTGAACTTCTGAGTTACTTATGAAAAGATTTACCTTCTGTTCAAACATCTTTCTTTGTCTTATTCATTTTTGGTACTGTTCACCACATTTTCTTTACCAAATGAGTTAATTGTAATTAAATATTTAAATTAACATTTTGTTTTCATGCAGAAACCTGTTGTGTAACATGTCACCATAATGGTAAAAGAGCTTTTATAACTGGCAGGTTTATGACTCTAAACCTATGTGGTTCTGTCCATATTCAAGCAGAAAACGTGGCGTTTCCATTTTTAAATCTATTTATTTTAAAACATCTAGGCAAGTGTGTCTTGTAACCAATTTGACTTCGTAGTTGTTTTTAATCACATAAAAGATAAAAAAAAATAATTTGAAAAACCTCTAATTTAAGAGGTTTTTATAAAATGTCTGACATACTCTTGATGAATAAGTGAAAAATGTAAGAGTTGTGTAGAATTTGCATGTTTTGCATGTTGTCTTGATCCTTGGGACTTGATATAATATTTGTAATTTTTGTATTACTTGTTCTTTTATAGATTCTTTCAGGGTTTTAATAAGTCAACTCAGAGGGGTTTATATCTCTACCACATTTAGAAGAATGGACCATAAGAGAAAGATCACGATGTGTTTGTTTCTGGCTGGTAAATATTTAGTAATTTACTTTATTCATGTTCTCTTAATCCCTGCTTATCATTAGTAACATTTAGCTTTGCTTGTAATATATACTTTTCAGCCATTTGCAGCTCAGTGTTTGGAGAAGAGTGGAAGGCCACTGTTTCAAAAAACGTTGAGGCTCTACCCAGCTCCTGTGTTGTGCTGCCTTGTACATTCACTCATCCTGCGAGTTTGCCTAACTCCAGACTCAGGGGCATCTGGCATCGTAAGGACAAATGGGAAGAGATCTTCTACCATGAGGATCGCACACAGATCTTGGACAGCTTTAAGGGCCGAACAAAGTTGCTGGGAAACCTGGGTGAAAACAACTGCACCTTAGAAATAATTGAAGTTAAAGATCACGACAATGGCCCTTTCTGTTTCCGCATTGAATATGTGCGAAACGACAACAACCAACCCATTACAGAAAAGTTCTCCTTTGTTGAGGAATGTGCTGAAATAAAAATGCTCTGTATGTTTTCATTTATATATATATATATATATATATATCACATCTATAGTTGTTATTTGCATGTTTAACAAATTAACACATTAACTACTACATGCATTTTTTGTTTATAGATGACACACCTAAACCCAAACTGGGTCCCCTAAAGACAGCCATTGAAGGAAAAGCCTACACCGTCACCTGTTCCGTTCGCCACACCTGCCCCTCGCGTTTGCCTCAACTTACATGGAGTCGTGGAAGTAAGGATGAAATCACTGAAGTTCATAAACACATTCATTCAGTGGTCTGGGAAACAGAGTCCACGCTGGCTTTCATCCCGGAGGAGAAGGATGATGACACCGAGCTCACATGCACAGCAACATTTAATGGAGGGAGGAAATCGTTTACAACTTTCCCACTTAATGTAAAACGTGAGACAACATTTGATTAGCTTTTTTGTTTATTTTGCAAATATTCTCAGAAGTATAGAAATTCTAAATCCTGTGTACTAGTTGTTGTTTGCAATAACAGAGGAATGGTATACATTCGGTTTGCAGGCATGGAAAACTACAACCACATAATCATTCCCACTGTTGCAGTAGCTGCCACTGCTGTCCTCTTTGGACTCCTCTGTGTTTTGATGGTGAAAAAGTACAAGTAAGCAACAAAGTAGCAAACTATTTTTCATGAACAGTGTACCCAAAATAAGTAGTAACCACTGTATTACAGATATTCTCCTGCACATGTATAATCTTTTAATTATTGGTCTTTTCAAGGAAACGCATTCAAGAGCTTCAAAGTCAGGAGGGCAGGTAGAAAAAGGACAGCTTGCTCACAGTGACAGTAATATTTAAATGCATTCTCATAGTAACTTTTCTTTCTCTAACATTTAGCATGTGGAACAGGATGTCTAGACTGTCTCGCAGGTGAGAAAAAGACATTTTGCAATTTATCTTCTTCCCTGTGCTAGACAGTTGAAAATACTTATTCTTATCACAGTAACACTAGAGTCATGTGTAATTCAGTATGTGACATTTTCAGGCTCCGTTCTGGTGCCTCAGGACCAACTCGCTCCGATCAAAGGCAAGAGATGTTTTTATTTATTTACTTCTTTAAATGTTGCCCTGCGACGGACTGGCGACTTGTCCAGGGTGTACCCCGCCTCTCGCCCATAGACTGCTGGAGATAGGCACCAGCTTACCCGTGACCCACTATGGAATAAGCGGAAGAAAATGACTGATTGACTGACTTATTTAAATGCTGCATTAAATTTTAGAGATTAATTCTGTATTTTCTTCTCTGCAGCTGCACATAGACTTGCAAATTGTTGCACTGGCAGTTCTTAAGCCTTGAAATGTAAGTGAAAAAAATTACGAACTCATTTTTTAACTCTGACCAAATGATCTCTTTCTCACAAATATAGAACTTATCTGCAAGTAAAAAAATATATATCTAATTTAAAATATTTTTATGTTTATTTTCTGCCCTGAAAGGCAAATTAGACAACATGAAAAATCAGAGGTCTGTTTTTCTAAATGTTTGTTCTATATATTTAGGATAGGTAATTGATTATTATAGAATATTGTTCCTCAGCTATAAAGCTTTTCATGATTTTGCGATGTCTTGAGATTATGAAACCATTTAAAAACTGTTGAAGACATTCTATTCAAACATGCTTTTTCTTAAGATTGTTTTAGGTATTATTGTTCATTAGTTTTATTTGTTTTATATCATTCAGTGTTTTTGTATTTAATTGATTGTTTTAATTTTTATTTTAGGTTTTTTATGAAGCACTTTGTGATTTTCACTCGTGAAAGATGCTACATAAATACAATTTGCTTACTTATTTACAAAATATTGACACACTTTTCAGTGTGACATAATATGTGTCAACTTGCAGACACCTAATGGACCCATCACTAACCGCAAAACAAAGTGTGTTACAGAAATCCAGCATTGATATGGAGATAGACGAAAATTCAACTTGGAGGACTCACCTCTACTTCAGTTTCCCTCTAACTACTTTGCTTTAAAAGACCTTCATATGCAGAATCTCCTGTGCTTCAGCTGAGCTTCGACCCTCCACCCCATCTCCACCATCAGGGTTCAAGGTCCCTCCGACTCCCTCTTCTCCTCAGGCCTCCACTCCACCACCAGTATCAGGATCCCGGGGGAAGACTTCTCTAATTCTAACCCTAAGATGTTTATTCAAGCTCATGTCATTATCAGCATCCATGTCTTCCACCGGGGTCCGAGCGCCAAAATAAAACTAACACCAGCTAATAAACTCCTCTAATTGCCATCTCTGTGTTTCCCTCATTCTTTAAGTTTTTTACGATTGAAATAACTGATTCACAGATCACTGTTTTTAGGAGCTGTCTTGATACAATTGGCTTTATTTTGGCTAGCTGCCTCAATTGAAAAAAATCTAGATATTATAATAGCCATAATCTGGCTTTCACGTATAAGATCTGTGTCTATTTTAATAAACAGATTAGTAATGATCAAGCTAACATACTGTGTCAAAGACCCCAAATCTAAAGCGGAGGTCTGAGAAGAGGCACCAAAAACCATTTCTTGTGTTTTGCCTTTTAAATCGTAAAAAGTTCACAGCCATCCAGGCGTTTATTTCATCAAGACTTTTGAACAGTGGGTCTACTAAGAAACTCCTTTCACCTATTAAGAGGTGGAGAAATCTGGGAGTCATCCACATCGCACTGGAAAGAAACCCCCTGTTTCCTGAAAGCTGAGTCAAGAGGTAGCAGATATAGATTAAAAAAAAAGGACCCCACATTAAAGAGAAGCAGCAGAGAATACAAAACAACAGTTTGCTCAGCCAAATGAGACTTGAACCACTGCAATGGAGCAGTCCTGACACCCACCCACTTATTTAAACGAAAGATTTAAATTCTGCCGTCTACTGTGTCGACAGCAGCAGTTAAATATTAAAGCACAATGATGACACCTAAATCGGTCGCAAAAACAAATAGTTAAAAACTCTTAAAAGGGCAGATTTGGTACTGTGTAAAACTTTAGAACCAGATCAAAAATATCTGAGATGAAAGGCAGTTAGGAGATAGGCCTGTAATTTTCCAGAACATCAGGATCAAGAGCAGGTTTCTAAAGTAGAGGCTGAACTATTGTCCATTTAAGATTTACAAGTCCTAAACCTGTGGACAAACTATTAATTATTGAATGTAAAAATGGTGGTATAGTGAAGAAAAACATCTTTAAGAAAATATTATGGCTAAACCATGTTCACAGTGCAGCCAGTCAGAAATTAATTTGCACTTTTATGATATGTTAGTTACAAATAACTGAAAGCAAGACACTTCAATGTGTCATCTCAGATTCAGTATTTTAGTCCATGTGTTGTTTACTGCTGCTGGTTTTTAAGCTCAGAAAACAGAACTGAAAATCAGTCACTTCATTTATCATTTAACTTATCTTGTTAAAACCAGCACTATTAATAAACATGTCCTTTCTGCAGAAGAAACGTGGGTTAAGTCTGTGGGAAGTACATCACAGCATGGAAATGAAAAGCTGTAACACTTTCAGACATAAGAATATGATGAGAGCTAAAGCAGATCACTAGTATAACGGAAAAACACAAACACCCCCACCCACACATACACACTCCACCCTCATCTTTTTTTTTTTCTTGGCAGATCGGACTCCACCATATTGAACATAATTAATTAAAGCTCTGAATAAATAAACAATAGTTTAATGCATAACTATAAACATATTTGCGAGTTTTCTTTTATTTCTCTTTGCCTCAGGCTGTAAGGTTGAAATGCTCACCTCCTCAGCAGTTGCTTCCATCTTAAAAGTAATTACATCATCCAAACTGGAGCACCGACCGAGCCTCTTGATCCCCTTAGCCATTTACAGAAATATATTTAAAATTCACAGCACTATCAAACAACATGCTTTAGAAATAAATAAACAAAATAAATCTTCAGGGAAGATTATTTAGCAGAAATTAGTAATCCTTACAATCTTTTGTGAAGTAGACTCTGTTTGTTTTATCTTTCTTCATTTCAAACACCATCATTTATTTAAAGAAAATAATCAAGAAAAAAAACTGGAAAATAAAGAAAAAACATTACAATATCAAGCAATTTAATAAGATATGTTTTAAATAGGTTAGGGAAATCTGTAGTTGATGTAAACCTTTTCAGTTGTGCAGTCTTTTATTTTAATTTCCAGGTAAACAACATAACTTTGTTGCTTTTTACTTGTCTGTGATCCCAGTATGGGCATCGGTGTTAATTGATTTTGTGTTTATCACTATATGCGGAGCAATATTTAGGCTTCAGCTAAAATGAACTGTAGTATCCAAGATTCATTGCACACTAACTGAAATATTTCAGGTCTTTTATTGTCTTAATACGGATGATTTTGGCATACAGCTCATGAAAACCCAAAATTCCTATCTCACAAAATTAGCATATTTCATCCGACCAATAAAATAAAAGTGTTTTTAATACAAACAACGTCAACCTTCAAATAATCATGTACAGTTATGCACTCAATACTTGGTCGGGAATCCTTTTGCAGAAATGACTGCTTCAATGCGGCGTGGCATGGAGGCAATCAGCCTGTGGCACTGCTGAGGTCTTATGGAGGCCCAGGATGCTTCGATAGCGGCCTTTAGCTCATCCAGAGTGTTGGGTCTTGAGTCTCTCAACGTTCTCTTCACAATATCCCACAGATTGTCTATGGGGTTCAGGTCAGGAGAGTTGGCAGGCCAATTGAGCACAGTGATACCATGGTCAGTAAACCATTTACCAGTGGTTTTGGCACTGTGAGCAGGTGCCAGGTCGTGCTGAGAAATGAAATCTTCATCTCCATAAAGCTTTACAGCAGATGGAAGCATGAAGTGCTCCAAAATCTCCTGATAGCTAGCTGCATTGACCCTGCCCTTGATAAAACACAGTGGACCAACACCAGCAGCTGACACGGCACCCCAGACCATCACTGACTGTGGGTACTTGACACTGGACTTCTGGCATTTTGGCATTTCCTTCTCCCCAGTCTTCCTCCAGACTCTGGCACCTTGATTTCCGAATGACATGCAGAATTTGCTTTCATCCGAAAAAAGTACTTTGGACCACTGAGCAACAGTCCAGTGCTGCTTCTCTGTAGCCCAGGTCAGGCGCTTCTGCCGCTGTTTCTGGTTCAAAAGTGGCTTGACCTGGGGAATGCGGCACCTGTAGCCCATTTCCTGCACACGCCTGTGCACGGTGGCTCTGGATGTTTCTACTCCACACTCAGTCCACTGCTTCCGCAGGTCCCCCAAGGTCTGGAATCGGCCCTTCTCCACAATCTTCCTCAGGGTCCGGTCACCTCTTCTCGTTGTGCAGCGTTTTCTGCCACACTTTTTCCTTCCCACAGACTTCCCACTGAGGTGCCTTGATACAGCACTCTGGGAACAGCCTATTCGTTCAGAAATTTCTTTCTGTGTCTTACCTTCTTGCTTGAGGGTGTCAATAGTGGCCTTCTGGACAGCAGTCAGGTCAGCAGTCTTACCCATGATTGGGGTTTTGAGTGATGAACCAGGCTGGGAGTTTTAAAGGCCTCAGGAATCTTTTGCAGGTGTTTAGAGTTAACTCGTTGATTCAGATGATTAGGTTCATAGCTCGTTTAGAGACCCTTTTAATGATATGCTAATTTTGTGAGATAGGAATTTTGGGTTTTCATGAGCTGTATGCCAAAATCATCCATATTAAGACAATAAAAGACCTGAAATATTTCAGTTAGTGTGCAATGAATCTAAAATATATGAATGTTACATTTTCATCATTACATTATGGAAAATAATGAACTTTATCACAATATGCTAATTTTTTGAGAAGGACCTGTATTTTTAACCGTTTTGAACCTTTTCCTTTGTTTGCTTAATACTGTTTCCGGACATTTGTCATGTGCTTTTTTAACCGGAACCTTTTCTTTTCATCTAACATTTTAAAATCTACTATTTTCTGTACCATGAGAGCACTCTTGATAAATTTTTCCGCATCAGGAAAATAATCAAGAACTTTAACATGTTTTCCAAAAGTTTCATCAAGGAAAACATTGATTTCATCCAAAGTGTACAAATCACCACTGGATGTTTGGGAATCTGCTATTGAAATGCTGTCTGAATCACTGTCATACTCCATATTTTCTACCTGTTCGTCTTCAGCTGCAGGCGGGGCCACTACACCCTCACCTGCGGGCAGCACCGCTGCCTCGGCAGCACCAGGGTTCGAGTTAGCTGTAGGATCTGTTTCTAAATCAAAATTGCCACAGATTAGGGAATCTTTTGGAACAACGATTCCAATTTTCTCAAGGTCATTCTTAACAGGCTGTATATCCAGATCGCTGCTTCCCTCCCCAGCCTCAGAGACAGTTGACGGGGGAGGCACCGCCCCCTCCGCAGCCGGAGGAACACCAGCAGCCAGCGACGCTTCTCCATTTGGATTTATCTCAACCTGCCTTGTCGGGTTTTTGTGCGGACAAGCGGCTCGTTTATGTCCGATATCCCCACACTCAAAACATTTCATGTTTCCGGTGCTCGCGTAATCCATATAAGATCCTTCCTCATATTTAACTCTGAAAGACACTTCCAGCGTTTGTGAAGCAGAGTTTAGAAACATAAACACCTGTCTCCTAAAAGATTGGACATGTTTTAGTTTATCATCTTTACATCTCAAACCCACAGTTTTGAAACCGCTAGCAAGTTTTCCAAAACGTTGGAGTTCTTTCTCCAGCAAGTTATTCGGAATGAAGGGCGGCACACCCGAAACAACCACCCGGGTGGAGGGCACTGCAAGCGGGGACACCTGCAGGTATTCTCCGCCTATTGTCACCCCGCTAACAATCAACTGAGTAACAAAGCGCTCTTCTTTCAAAAAAACCACTACTCCCTTATTCATTCTTGAAGCATAAATTAAATTGATGTGACCGACAATATCTCCTACAGCCAGGAGAACTGTCTCAACTGAGATTGATGGGTCAGGTTGAAACCGAATCCCATTCCTTAAAGAGAGGGGCGGCGCCCCTAAAGACGCCATCCCCGCAAACAAACAGCGCTACAAGCGCTAAAAAAAAATCTAACAACTCCGAGACATAGAATCAGTACAAAATAAAGGATATTAAAAAAAAACAACACATAAAAAAAATAAAAGGTCAGAAAAACTGTTAGAGACAACTCTTCCACTCTGTCAGACTCACCACGTCCAGCCTCACCACCAACACCCAGCATGCAGCGCGAAAGATGCACTGATGGTTTGATCTCCATCTACACTCAGTGTGAATTCTTAATATTTTGCTATCATTTGTCATGACCTGCACCCTTTTGTGTTTCTGTTGATTGCACTCAGCTGTTTTTCATGTAATTTTTTTCACGTCAGTGTATTTATGTTTCTGTTTTCTGTCTCTTCAGTGTCAGGTCATCTGTTGTCACTGTTATCATGGCTATCTCTCTGGTTCTTTTGAATCTGTAAGTTAATCATTCTGTGCATTACATTATATCCATCCCTATGCACCTACCAATGTCATACTGCCACTTAGGTCCTGATCAACCAGAAACATAATCTGGCTTCCAAGTTTACAATCTGCATCCATTTGAACTCCTTGATTAGTGATGATTGGTCTAACACACTGTGCCAAATAGTGCAAGTCAAAGTGTCTCTAAAAACCATTACTTCTGTGTTTTTCTCTTTAAAAATGTAAAGAGTTCGAAGCCATTCAGGTGTTTATTTCATCAATACTTTTGAACAGTCTGTCTACTAAGAAACCCCTTTCACCTTTTAAGAGGTGGAGAAATCTGGGAATCATCCACATAGCAGTGGAAAGAAATCCCATGTTTCCTGAAGAAAGAGTCAAGAGGTAGCAGATACAGAAAGAGAAAAGAAGGACCCCACATTGAAGAGACCCAGCAGAGGATACAAAACCACAACTCACTCTGCCAAATAAGACATGAACCACTGCAATGCAGTAGTCCATACACCCACCCAAATTCTGTCATCTACTGTGTCAAAGGCAGCAATTAACTAGTCAGTCAGTCATTTTCTACCACTTATTCCATAGTGGGTCACAGGGGAGCTGGTGCCTATCTCCAGCAGTCTATGGGCAAGAGGCAGGGTATACCCTGGACAGGTCGCCAGTCCATCACAGGGCAACACACAAACAACCATGCACACACTCATTCATACACCTAAGGGCAATTTAGAGTTACCAATTAACCTAACAGGCTTGTCTTTGGACTGTGGGAGGAAGCCAGAGTACCCAGTGAGAACCCACACATGCACAGGGAGAACATGCAAACTCCATGCAGAAAGAAACCCAGCCAGGAATTGAACCCAGGACCTTCTTGCTGCAAGGCAACAGTGCTACCAACTGCACCACCGTGCAGCCCAGCAGTTGACTATTAAAGCATAATGATGACACCTGAATCAGTTGCTAAAAACATTGTTAAAATCGGCAGATTTGGTACTGTGTAAAACTTTAGAACCAGATAAAAAATATCTGAGATGAAAGGCAGTTAGGAGATAGGCCTTTAATTTTCCAGAACATCAGGATCAAGAGCAGGTTTCTAAAGTAGAGGCTGAACTATTGTCCGTTTAAGATTTACAAGTCCTAAACCTGTGGACAAACTATTAATTATTGAATGTAAAAATGGTGGTATAGTGAAGAAAAACATCTTTATAAAATGTCCGACCAGAGAGGACAACATTCTGGATCACTGTTACACCACTGTTACACCACTGTTACACCACCATCAGAGACGCTTATCACGCCGTCCCACGTGCTGCACTGGGCCAATCCGACCACATCATGGTCCACCTGATTCCTGCATACAGGCAGAAACTAAAGCTCTGCAAACCTGTTGTGAGGACGACAAGGAAGTGGAGCAGTGAGGCTGTGGAGAATCTCCAGGCGTGTTTAGGCTGTACAGACTGGGATGTGTTCAGGACTACTACCAACAGTCTGGACGAGTACACAGAGGCTGTGACTTCCTACATCAGCTTCTGTGAGGACAGCTGTGTACCATCATGCACCAGGGTGAGTTACAACAACGACAAACCCTGGTTCACAGCCAAACTCAGAAGGTTAAGACTGGACAAGGAAGAGGCCTTCAGGAGTGGGGACAAAGACATATACAGAGAGGCAAAGTACAAGCTTGGCAAGGCAGTGAAAGAGGCCAAACGACTGTACTCTGAGAAGCTCCAAATCCAGTTCTCAGCCAACGACTCTGCGTCTGTCTGGAAAGGGCTCAAGCAAATCACCAACTACAAGCCGAAAGCCCCCCACTCCATCAACGACCGACGCCTCGCCAACAACCTGAACGAGTTCTACTGCCGCTTTGAAAGAGAAAGGGACAGTCCTGCAACCATCCCCCACGACGCCCCCCAACAGCTGCAGCCACAATCCACCACCCCCACCTCCCCAACCTAAAGAGGGGCCTTGGCACCTCCAACCCCCACCCTGAAGTTCCCCCCACCAGCCCCCTACCCACGCCGAGGACGGCTCTTTCCATCCAAGAGAGGGACGTCAACAAACTCTTCAGGAGACAGAACCCCCGGAAAGCTGCTGGACGGATTCTGTCTCACCAGCCAGCCTGAAGCACTGCGCTGATCAGCTGTCTCCAGTCTTCACAGACATTTTTAACACCTCACTGGAGACATGTCATGTGCCAGCCTGCTTCAAGTCCTCCACCATCGTCCCTGTTCCCAAGAAGCCAAGGACCACAGGGCTTAATGACTTCAGACCCGTCGCCCTGACCTCTGTGGTGATGAAGTCCTTTGAGCGCCTTGTGCTCTCACACCTAAAAGACATCACCGACCCCCTCCTGGACCCCCTGCAGTTTGCCTACAGAGCCAACAGGTCTGTAGATGATGCAGTCAACCTAGCCCTTCACTTCATCCTCCGGCACCTGGACTCCACAGGAACCTATGCCAGGATCCTGTTTGTGGATTTCAGCTCTGCCTTCAACACCATCGTCCCAGTTCTGCTACAGGAGAAGCTCTCCCAGCTGAGTGTGCCTGACTCCACCTGCAGGTGGATCACTGACTTCCTGTCTGACAGGAAGCAGCGCGTGAGGCTGGGGAAGCACGTCTCTGACTCCCTGACCATCAGCACCGGTTCCCCCCAAGGCTGTGTTCTCTCTCCTCTGCTCTTCTCCCTGTACACCAACAGCTGCACCTCCAGTCACCAGTCTGTCAAGCTTCTGAAGTTTGCGGACTACACCACCCTGATCGGACTCATCTCTGATGGTGACGAGTCCGCGTACAGATGGGAGGTGGATCATCTGTTGGACTGGTGCAGCCAGAACAACCTTGAGCTCAACGCTCTAAAGACAGTAGAGATGGTTGTGGACTTCAGGCAGAACCCAGCCCCATCTGCCCCCATCACCCTCTGTGACTCCACAATTGACACTGTGGAATCTTTCCGCTTCCTGGGAACTATCATCTCCCAGGATCTCAAGTGGGAGCCAAACATCAGCTCCCTCATCAAGAAAGCCCAGCAGAGGATGTTCTTCCTGCGGCAGCTGAAGAAATTCAACCTGCCAAAGACTATGATGGTGCACTTCTACACAGCCATCATTGAGTCAATCCTCACCTCCTCCATCACCATCTGGTACGCCGCTGCTACAGCCAAGGATAAGGGCAGGCTGCAGCGTGTCATTCGGTCTGCTGAGAAGGTGATTGGCTGCAGTCTACTGTCGCTCCAGGAACTGTACACCTCCAGCACCCTGAAGCTGGCAGGGAAGATTCTGGCTGATCCCTCCCACCCCGGTCACAGACTCTTTGAGACTCTCCCCTCTGGCAGGAGGCTGCGGTCCATCCGGACCAAAACCTCACGCCACAAGAACAGTTTTTTCCCATCTGCCACCAGCCTGGTTAACAAAGTCCGGAAACCACCTTGACACTCTCCCTTTCCCCCACACCCCCCCTTTTTTTGCTGACAGGACACCTGTAACTTTTAACTCCATGCGTTACATTAACGCTCAGCTTGGACTCCTGCTTTACTTGCACAATGATCACCTGTACTGTTGTATTGCTCTTGCATCTTATACTGCTCTATACTTACTCTCACTCACTTAAAACTGTGCACATATATTTATATTATATTGTAGATATGTTTATACTGTTTAATTTGTATTGTATTGCACCGACTACGCCAAAACAAATTCCTTGTATGTCCAAAAACGTACTTGGCAATAAAGCTTTTCTGATTCTGATTTTGATTCTGATATTATGGCTATACCATGTTCACAGTGCAGCCAGTCAGAAATTAATTCGCACTTAATTTGCACTGAGATGACACTTCAATGTGTCATCTCAGATTGAGTATTTTAGTCCATGTGTTGTTTACTGCTGCTGGTTTTTAAGCTCAGAAAACAGAACTGAAAATCAGTCACTTCATTTATCATTTAACTTATCTTGTTAAAACCAGCACTATTAATAAACATGTCCTTTCTGCAGAAGAAACGTGGGTTAAGTCTGTGGGAAGTACATCACAGCATGGAAATGAAAAGCTGTAACACTTTCAGACATAAGAATATGATGAGAGCTAAAGCAGATCACTAGTATAACGGAAAAACACAAACACCCCCACCCACACATACACACTCCACCCTCATCTTTTTTTTTTTCTTGGCAGATCGGACTCCACCATATTGAACATAATTAATTAAAGCTCTGAATAAATAAACAATAGTTTAATGCATAACTATAAACATATTTGCGAGTTTTCTTTTATTTCTCTTTGCCTCAGGCTGTAAGGTTGAAATGCTCACCTCCTCAGCAGTTGCTTCCATCTTAAAAGTAATTACATCATCCAAACTGGAGCACCGACCGAGCCTCTTGATCCCCTTAGCCATTTACAGAAATATATTTAAAATTCACAGCACTATCAAACAACATGCTTTAGAAATAAATAAACAAAATAAATCTTCAGGGAAGATTATTTAGCAGAAATTAGTAATCCTTACAATCTTTTGTGAAGTAGACTCTGTTTGTTTTATCTTTCTTCATTTCAAACACCATCATTTATTTAAAGAAAAATAATCAAGAAAAAAAACTGGAAAATAAAGAAAAAACATTACAATATCAAGCAATTTAATAAGATATGTTTTAAATAGGTTAGGGAAATCTGTGAACTGTTGTAGTTGATGTAAACCTTTTCAGTTGTGCAGTCTTTTATTTTAATTTCCAGGTAAACAACATAACTTTGTTGCTTTTTACTTGTCTGTGATCCCAGTATGGGCATCGGTGTTAATTGATTTTTTGTTTATCACTATATGCGGAGCAATATTTAGGCTTCAGCTAAAATGAACTGTAGTATCCAAGCAGTGTTGAAGCTGTACCTGCCATTTGCTGCATGAAAAAACAGGTGACTGCTCCCAGTTTAAGACTAAAGACAGTTTCAACATCACCTGGTGTGTCAGGCCTAGATTTTGATTACACAGGGGCTGCTCTCATAAAGTATAAAAAATATCCTCAATGAGCAACAACCAATCAAATAAAAAAATGCTTTCCTGTAATCCCTTGCCTCTTTCCCATGTTAGTATAAAATAACTGTTGTTTATTGCATTTAAGTGTAAACATAATCAACCGTATCCAATTATTTAAACTAGTGTAACAAATTGTGTTTTTTGTCTTTATGTCCCAGTGTAGGACCCCTTTATTAGTAGTAATACGGATTCTGTTTTGTTCTACAATTAGAAATATAATTTATTGTCTTTCAATGGAGGAAATTAGATTTTGTAAGATCTTCAAGTTTTACATGTATTTTTTTGTTTAAAATTAATTTCCCTGCCTATGTAGTTTCAAAGGGTTGACTTTTGAGCAGCCTTACCAGGGACTTATCCTGCAATGCACATCTTAGTGACGGTTTTACATAGATGAGCCATTTGTTCTTGTATTTTCTTCGTCAGGTTGGATTGAGTGTCTTTGGTACCATCTGGTGCCCATAAAAATCATAATCCCCATCTGGCGTTACATCTGGATTTAATGTTTTTAAAGCAGTTATTAATTTGAAAAAAAGAAAAGAAAATATAATTTATGATATTTTACAAAATGTGAAAACTGTCATCAGACTAATGTTATACATTTACATGCATTCATATGCATTTATCACTTGTATTACCTCAGTTAGGATACAATACAGAAGATTACTATTCTATATGCATTTATTCGGTGTGGTTGTGCCAGGCACTGATTTGAAACATATTTATTGTGATATTACTTCTGAATGCTGCCAAAATGAACACACCTTGTATTAAAAAAGCATGATATATGATGGATTTCACTGTACTGAGCATTATGCTGTATTGGGAACTGAACTGCCAACAGAAGTTTAGGACTTTGACTAATCCAAAGTCAGTCAGGCAGTCAGTCAGTCATTGTCTACTGCTTATTCCATAGTGGGTCGCAGGGACGCTGGCGCCTATCTCCAGCAGTCTGCGGGCGAGAGGTGGGGTACACCCTGGACAGGTCGCCAGTCCATCGCAGGGCTAATCCAAAGTCTTAATTTTGTTTTTCTTTAGCCATTCAAAGGTGGACTTGCTGCGTGTGTTTTGGACCATTGTCCTGCTGCAAAACCCAAGTTTGTTTCAGCTTGAGGTCACAAACAGATGGCCAGACATTCTCTTTCAGGATTTTTTGGTAGACAGCAGAATTAATGTTTCCATTTATCACAACAAGCCTTCCAGGTCCTGAAGCAGCAAAACAGCCCCAGACCATCACACTGCCACCACTATATTTTACTGTTGTACAATGGCCAACATCAGGCCCCTGTGACCACCATCAGCAGATATGCTGGCTGATGTGTCTTGCCCAAGGACACAACACTGAGACTAATGGCGCAGGGGTTTGAACCAGCAACCCTTCCCCGAACCCCTACAACCTAAGCCAGCAAGATCTCAAAGTAATTTTAGGCCCTCTTGAGAATAAATGTGTTAATTATTTTAGTCAATGTGATGAGGTTCAGCGAATTGTTTCCAAAAGTCAGCCAGTCAGTCATTTTCTATACTGCTTCTTCCATAGTGGGTTGCGGGGAAGCTGGTGCCTATCTCCAGCAGTCTATGGGCGAGAGGCGGGGTACACCCTGGACAAGTCGCCAGTACATCGCAGGGCAACACAAAAACACCCATGCACACCTAAAAGCAATTTAGAGAGACTTCAATTAACCTAACAGGCATGTCTTTGGACTGTGGGAGGAAGCCAGAGGACCCGGTGAGAACCCACGCATGCAGGGGAAGAACATGCAAACTCCTTGCAGAAAGACCCGTGGCCGGGAATTGAACCCAGGACCTTGTTGCTGCAAGGCAACAGTGCTACCAACTGCACCAAAATGCAGCCCGTTTCCAAAAGTCACCCAAATTTAAGAAACAAAAAATATATATATTGAGGTAGCAAGTGGAATCACTAAGATTAGAAGTGTAATGTATTGATTTATTTTAAATGTAAGGAATAAGCAATATTTCAATAGGAATACCACATGAAGCACGGCTATGTTTCTACTAAAATTTGGTTTGCTGAACTAAAAAAAACGAGTGCCGGCCAAACTACACTAATGGACACAAAGTACATAGTACAGAAATACATTTTGCTTATTCTTTAGTAACTTTAAACTGTAGTTTTGGTCTTAGCAAATGCATGATTTTGTTGTTTTAACGACAAAAATCCAGCAGCTCATTAGGGCAATACATGTGGATGCCACCGCTCAAGTGTTATTACTCTGCTTAATTTCTTCCAGAAATGTTGCAAGAACATTTTCCATCTTCAGTTTCCTGTCTCAAATGTAGATCTTTCAAAACATAAAATTGTTTGTGCAACAGAGGTCCCTAGAGTTTGATTCCAGCCACCCACATTCATCTGTTCTGATGTTATTCATTATTTGAACGGTGCATTTTACACTGATGCTAGTATGTCTATACTGACCTTACATTACAGTTTAAAGAATAAGGCAACTTTTAAAAAGACAAATATTTCAGTAGACATAATAGAGTGAAGAGAAAGAGGAACATGGCTTTTATTGTACAAGAGGAGGTACCTTAGTACAAATGCAAAGATCTAGTCTATGGTGGTTTTCCTATATGGCAAATGTCTTAATTATCACACACTTCTACAATCACAAGTTTTTTAGTTTTAAAGACAAGTTTAATGTGAGCTGTATGGATTTCAGTTAATGCAGGGCAAGTTTGTTTTTGATTAGTCTGTTAGTTAAATGTTGGAGGAATCCAACTTTAGTCTTTTCTGTAAGTCTGTTAAAAGGTGGTTAAAGGCAAGTGGAAGTTCCAGCATGGGAAAGAGACAAAAAACTTAAAATAGATTCAGAAAAAGTATGCAGTTCTTTGTATTAGTGTCAGAGAAGGTAGTTTTCAAAGTATAACAGAAAGTTGCTAAGAAATATGGAAGAGGTTTTCAGCTGAGACCACTCCCTATTCTCTGCATCATTAAGTCTCGCTCGACACACATCCTTAAATAGCCACATAAAGTAAACATATCTGTCAGCAGCCAAACTTCAAAAAATTTTTCTGAAGTGTTTTCAGCAAACAGCTCAGACAAGACAGTAACCCCTTTAGGTAAGAGTTTTTAAATTCTAATGCTAGTTGCACCACTTAGTGCATGAACATTTTTCTAATTTAATGTTGGATTAGTAAAAAACATGAATATAAGCAATGATAAATACATTGAAAGTGATTAACAGATTTTTAATAACCGTGCTTTTAATTGCTCTTGATGGGATATTTTTATTTCAATTGGGAACAAAGACAGTGTTGATCATTCCTGAACAGTCAGTAGTATTTGATAATGTAACACTAAAAAGGTAAACTGATAATAAAATGAAGGACATATTTCATTCTGTTGGAAAAAGAAAAAATGCTGGGTTACATGACAAAACTAAATGTAAAACCCCAAAAGTAAATGCAACAAAAGCAAAAAATGTAATTATATATTTGGATATATCTATGCATGAATGACTGCATAAACCATGTTTTAAAAAAGCTCTGCACGTGCAACATCGACTGCCGTTCTAACTGCAGACCTAGTTTGACTTCTGTCTGATTTACTTATGCAAAGATCTACCTTGGAAAAATACTTATATTTAATATTTTGCAAAATCAAAAGGAAAAAAAAAAGCCTCTTCCCACAACCTTTACAGCCTTACCCTCACCTTCCCGTAGGTTCCATTTTAGTCAATGTGAATAAACTACTGAGTGTTAGCGTTTGGACATTTTAGAATAGGCTATGTCTAGGGGTACTAAGTAAAATAATAAACGGATAAAGTTTGTCCATCTATAGCCCACTGGTGGCCATTGTTATACTAAAAGCCACACGGATTGGGGGTACCTCTCTCTGTCAGACTGATTATAACCATTGGAAAAGAAAAGGGGTCACAAAAATGAAAACTTAGACTAAACATTAACAAATAAAAATATTGTGATGATTTCAAAGTATCAAGTTTGGAAATATATGTGTGAGAAGCAATCTGTAAAATCTAATGTGGGAGGTGAGATTGTATGGAGACTGTGGTGCAACATCATAATGATCCAAAAACAGGAAGTTCAGCAGAAAAGAAATATCTGTGAAGAATGCTAAACCTGAAAATTTGTGTTTAAATACAGGAAATTGAAAACATATTTGACTCGCTTCAACATTATATATAAAGTCATTGCAAAGAGAAAAAAAAAAGCGGTCTGGGGCTCATTTTATGGGCTCAGGGATACACCTAACTATTTTTCTTAGTGGACTGTTTGTTGACTGTGTGATTTTTATACTTCATTTTATAACTCAGTGATTTTAGAATCCTGGAAAGGCAATTAGCATTTACACATTAAAACCTAGAAACTGATGAGGGGTGTACTTTCTAATTATCATGACTGTACTTGTGTTTTTCTGAAGCTGTGCTTTGAGGGAAGTGTGGCTTAAGTGTAACCAGTTTGACTTGTTTGTTTTTAACCATATACAAGATAAAACTTTTATTTGAAAAAATTCCAGTTTAAAATTACTGGTCTTTTTTATGAAATGTCTGACATTTACTTTTATGAATAAGTGAAAAATGTCAGAGCTGCATGTTGCCCCGAGTTAAATTTAGCATGTTTTGCATGTTTTCTTGATTCTTGAAAGATGAGATAATATTTTGTATTTTTGTTCTTTTATAGATTCTTTCAGGGTTTTAATAAGTCAACTCAGAGGGGTTTATATCTCTACCACGTTTAGAAGAATGGACCATAAGAGAAAGATCACGATGTGTTTGTTTCTGGCTGGTAAATATTTAGTAATTTACTTTATTCATGTTCTCTTAATCCCTGCTTATCATTAGTAACATTTAGCTTTGCTTGTAATATATACTTTTCAGCCATTTGCAGCTCAGTGTTTGGAGAAGAGTGGAAGGCCACTGTTTCAAAAAACGTTGAGGCTCTACCCAGCTCCTGTGTTGTGCTGCCTTGTACATTCACTCATCCTGCGAGTTTGCCTAACTCCAGACTCAGGGGCATCTGGCATCGTAAGGACAAACAGAAAGAGAACTTCTACCATGAGGATCGCACACAGATCTTGGACAGCTTTAAGGGCCGAACAAAGTTGCTGGGAAACCTGGGTGAAAACAACTGCACCTTAGAAATAATTGAAGTTAAAGATCACGACAATGGCCCTTTCTGTTTCCGCATTGAATATGTGAAAAGAGACGACAACCAACCCACTACAGAAAAGTTCTCCTTTGTTGAGGAATGTACTGAAATCAAAATGCTCTGTATGTTTTCTTTCAAGTATGTATATATCATGTTATTTGCATGTTTAACCAATTTCCACATAACTACTACATGCATTTTTTGTTTATAGATAACACACCTCAAATCAAACTGGATACCCAAAAGAGAGCCATTCCAGGAAAAGCCTACACCGTCACCTGTTCCGTTCGCCACACCTGCCCCTCGCGTTTGCCTCAATTTACATGGAGTCGTGGAAGTAAGGATGAAATCATTGAAGTTCATAAACACATTCATTTAGAAACCTGGGAAACAGAGTCCACGCTGGCTTTCATCCCGGAGGAGAAGGATGATGACACCGAGCTCACATGCACAGCAACATTTAATGGAGGGAGGAAATCGTTTACAACTTTACTACTTAATGTAAAACGTGAGACAAATCAGCTTTTTTTTATTTTTTATTTTATTTTGTGTACTAGTTGATGTTTGCAATAACAGAGGAATGGTATACATTCGGTTTGCAGGCATGGAAAACTACAACCACATAATCATTCCCACTGTTGCAGTAGCTGCCACTGCTGTCCTCTTTGGACTCCTCTGTGTTTTGATGGTGAAAAAGTACAAGTAAGCAACAAAGTAGCAAACTATTTTTCATGAACAGTGTACCCAAAATAAGTAGTAACCACTGTATTGCAGATATTCTCCTGCACATGTATAATCTTTTAATTATTGGTCTTTTCAAGGAAACACATTCAAGAGCTTCAAAGTCAGGAGGGCAGGTAGAAAAAGGACAGCTTGCTCACAGTGACAGTAATATTTAAATGCATTCTCATAGTAACTTTTCTTTCTCTAACATTTAGCATGTGGAACAGGATGTCTAGACTGTCTCGCAGGTGAGAAAAAGACATTTTGCAATTTATCTTCTTCCCAGTGAAGGTTGAAAATACTTATTCTTATCACAGTAACACTTGAGTCATGTGTAATTCAGTATGTGACATTTTCAGACTCCGTTCTGGTGCCTCAGGACCAACTCGCTCCGATCAAAGGCAAGAGATGTTTTTATTTATTTACTTCTTTAAATGGTGCATTAAATTTTATAGTCTATATTTTCCGCTCTGCAGCTGCAACTAGAATTGCAAATCGTTGCACTGGCAGCTCTTTTTTAAGATTAAAAGAGCAATTCTTTTTTTGACATTAGATGAAATGCCTCTTAAAACATTTGCATAGTTTCTGTTCTTCTTTATTTTTTCCAGGAGGTCTATTTGGAGCCGATTTTCTAGGTAAGGCATAAGGAACTTCTTGTGGCTGTGGCTTTCAAAACCAAAACCATTTTTTTTCATCTCTGGATTAAATTGGTTGTCCTTCAAACAAACTGTAGTTTTTTTATTTGCGTTATTAAACATATACTGTTACTGTTGTCTTTACTAGGAGACCTCAAAGGGATGCGTATGATCAGAGGTGAATATTTTACATTTAACAAACTGTAAAAGGTTAAGTGGTTTATTGGTGTTTTCGTAATTGTAAAATCTTTGATTTTAATCATCAGTCCCAACAATGCAAACACCTGTGGTGGACAGAAAGCTAGCAAGCCTCGCTTCCCATCTCCAAAGAGGTACTTACTTTAGACTAAACCCAATTTATATAATAATTGTGTATGCAGATTTTTTTCTAATTGCTATTTCTGCTGCTGTGATGGGACTGTAAAGGCAGCCAAAATCCTGCAATTACAATGAGGTATGATTCGTTTTTTATTTAATTATTCGATGGAGCCAAATTCAGTCCACTCTTTTAACTAATATCTATGCTGATGATCCTTTTTGTTCACAGGACATTGATGACAATGATGACTACATTAACACTGCAGAGCAGAATGTTTATGGAAACATATAAATAATTAAGAGCAGCTTCACAATGTAAGAGCTGATGATGAAAGTATACAACCAATGTAATTCTCAGCATCCTTTTTTTAACTGTTGATTTAGGGAACATACTTTATACATACATACAGATTAAGGTTTAACTATATCAGCTATGCTCGTTAAGGTTATATTTAAAAGGCACAGTCTGCAACTGTTGCCATCCTTGTCAATAAAGGTGTAAGGTGCTGCATGCTCATACTGATTATTTCTATGTGTGTATATATATTGAAAATGTAAAAGTACTTTTTGTCCAAAATGACATTGCGTTGTGTAATCTTTGATGTATAACTGTGGCAAATGTTATGTTCATGAAAATAAATGTGAGCATTGGATATTGTTGAGAATAGATGTTTTGTTGGCATTCTTAGAGATATTGTGACAATAAAATGCTAAAATATTAGCATTGGGGATGTCACATTGCTCAGTTGAAGAGCAGGTGCACCATAAACAGAGGCCATCAGTCTTTATGGCTGCTGTCCCAGATTTGATTCCTGGCCCTGGGTCATTTACTGCATAGTTTTTTTTTAAACAAATATTAGCATAAAAAAATTTGTGGAAGAAATCAGAACGTAAATTTTGGAAAACTACCAAGAACTGTTTCAGATTACGGTACATAATTTAGACATCTTTTGAAATCCAATAGCTGAAATCTTTATAAAACAAAAATTTTCACCCATTGGTCAGCCTCTGAAGTACAAGTCCAACACAGAATGGCTTGAAAAATCAAAGGAGAGGTTTTGAAGTTGCTTTCACAAAGTCTGGACTTAAATTTGATATGCCTTTGCATGACCTTAATGGGCCAACATTGCAGTTACTCCCGCCATGGCTGGCACAACCATTTATTAGGTTTGAGGGGCATTCACTTTTCACATAGTGCTAATCTGGGAAAGATGGTGTCTTATTCTTAACAAAATATATCACTTCAATACTGTATTTTGAATATATTGGAGTTATCTTTGTCTGGTATTAGCACTGATTGGTGACAAAACAAGCAAAAACATAAAAGGCAAAAGCTGAAGGAGGCAAATATACTTTCACAGCACTGTATACAATAGCTGTGCAAGATTTTGAAAGAAAGTCACTACTGTATTTCCTGGGTGTATATATATATTACACCTATGGCTCACTGAGTCATGAGTGTAAAACCTTAATCCAAAAAAACAAGTTTGAAGTTTAATTTATCACAGGCCATTATAACTCTGAACTGTTATAGAGATTATAACCTCACCAGTCCAACATGTTTCCAATCATGAAGTATTAAGGTTTTGTCCATTCTTCTTTACAAGACAAAATGATGGGAAGTCTAAGGGGGATTAACGTTTTTCTATCTTGGCTAAGACAAATTAACCATGGGCTAAGACAAAATTACAAAAGGCTCACCTACCCATTAGGACCGCCAAACAACTCTTATTGGTCTTGGTCTTAGATGGACACAAAAACATCTGTAGGCTGTGTAGAACAGATGCTAAAAAATGTCTTATCATAGAAAAAGGAACTAAGATTATATGCAAAGATACCCGTAGGCGTCCAACACAATAACCTCTGTGAATGTAAGAGCAGCCCATCTATCTTAAAGCAAGCTTAAAGAAAAAATTAAAAGGTGAATTTTTCTTTCTCCCAATGATCACTCCCACCTTCCACCTTCTTGTTATTTTTACATTTTACTGTATGATTTAAATACAGTGTTAACCATGGGAATAAAAATAATCGCTTGAGCACTGAAGGCTGTCATCATGAAATGCCCAGCTATATGATACTAACTTCCTTAATTTGAGCCTAGTTTTTATTTAACAGTTTGGCACAAAAGTAATTTTAACTGCTGTCATCAGGTATACAGGGCATTCACAGCTACAATCATGACAGTTTACACCTCAGCTGTCCACACCTCTCTGTTCTTATTTGGCTGATGTATACACTATCACTCTGCTAGCACACTCTTCAGCAGTCCCGCTGTACAACCATATGTCTTCCTGGATCCAGAGGTTCCCCTACTTCCTTACCTGCCATTTTCCACAGCATTGTCAACCCATGCAAAGATAGTAAATGGCTTCTTTCAGCCTAGGACAGCCAGGGGCACAGCCAGGAATTTTGGGCCTCATGATAAATAAATTTAATTGGACCCCCCACCATACCCACCACACTCACAGCTGCCATCACCACATTTTTTGGATCTAACTGACCCATCAAAAGCTTTACATGCCTAACTTTAAATGCTAGCAACGGTCTTGCTTCCTGTAGTTCAATACTATTACTGGCACAATATTTACTGCTAGTGAATTGTACATGCAATAGTCAATATTTGATGCAGACATAAAAGCAGACATAAAATGTGCTAAGGGCCGTCTTTCACAATCTTTATGTATTTGTTAATGTGAAGATTCAAAATGTAAAATTCTCTTCACGTTCTTGAAAGATTGGAAAAGAAAAACAAATAAAACTTAAATCTTTAACCTTTTATAAAACTATAATGTATAACATGTATTTCAACCTGAAAAGACTCACAAATGAGAGAACAAAGAACTCCTGGAAACCCAATTCTTTATATTAAATAAGCCACGTGACAGCTATCACTACGCTTGCTCTGCCTGACTCCTCGAAAGCAGCGGTGAGCCTTGCTAGCAGATTCATTGATCAAATATTTGAAGTCTAGCTAGCTTTGTCTCCTCATTGAAAACCTGATTTTATTCTTTTTCAAGACAACATTGTCATCACTGTCGTTCTCAACTTCTGCCGAATCTACTGGCTGTTGCTCTAAACACTGTCACCTTTACTGTAACTGCACAAATCCAAGAACAACCCATTTCATGCACATACAGGGCGGTATTCAGTCAATTTGGATGTCTTTTTTGACCTATTTCTTGACTGATCGTCCCAACTTTCTCCCCCTATACGACGTCACTGAAGAGAACACACAAATCATCTGTCCAAAAGCAGCTTTCAGAACCTCTGACCCTTCACATTCAGCTCAGTGTATCCTGTTTAATGCCCATACTATTTCTTGCAAATCCTTCAATTTGAATTACCTTTTAATAGGGAGCATTTTTACTTTTTATTTCTTAATCAAACAAGTCCTTTCCATAAGGATGGAAATGTTGTGCATTGTAAAGAAATATGTAATTTTTACTCACTGTTTTACCACACCATGCCTGTCAGATTGTGATGGAGGTCTTGCTATGGGTCTTAAAGATAATTACATCTGCAATCTGAAAGCCTCATTTACTATTTTTGAATGTCAGGCCATCAAAATAGGCTTGCAAAATGTATTTTGCTGTATTCTGATTTTCTTTCAAAATTTGATGACTTTTTAGTTTTAGTTATCTAATGGGAGAAGATTTTCATTGTGACATTGTGTTCCCTTTAAGACTAAACATTGACATTAACATGTTCAAGAGATTTATGTTAGTAGCCAAAACTGCTTTTTCTTTAAAGTCCAATATAATGTTGATCCTGTTCCTCCCAAATTACATTTAGAAAGACAAATAATCAGACAGTAGTTGATGGTTTTTCTGCATTATTTAAAAGAAACTTAGTTTATGCCAATGACCCTAACTTTATTCTATCATCAGCAGATCCGCTCCATTTTATTTATTGTGCTGCCAGTCAATCAAGTTCCTGTTTATTGGAATGATAGCATTTGTAGTCTCAGATGAACATGTCGCAAAACATTTTCAGTTCCTCAAAAATGCAGTGTGAATGCCCTAAGTTGAGTTCTTGAGTTGACAACTGAGAACAAGAAGATACAGTTAAGAGAAAAAAATAATGAAATATAAAAATTGTAAAATTGTAAAAATTGTGTACACAACAGCAAAAAGAGCCTATCAACTTAAAAGCTCAAAATGGCATAATCTGCAGTCAATGCAAAAACATACTTTTAAAGAGTAAAACATTGGAAGAAAAAAAAAACAAAACCAATTGACTGAGTTTTTACTGTGACTAACTTTATGTGCTCTCTTTCAGACTCTAACCTTGAAAACTGGCTCAGTTTATCTGTTCTTTCTTTCTAGGAGAAACGACTAAAGGAGCTACATCCATTAACATTTACTTTTCCTTCCCATAGAAAGTACTCCTGGATCAGTGCTTCTTTGTTCTCTTTGTGTCTCTGCTCTGTTCTCTCAAACCCCCAGTCGGTCGTGGCAGATGGCCGCTTACACTGAGCCTGGTTCTGCTGGAGGTTTCCCCCTGTTACAAATGGTGGTTAAATGGTGCTATAGTGAAGAAAAACATTTTTAGGAAAATCTTGTGGCTAAACCATGTTCACAGTACAGACAGTCTGAAATTATTTGGCACCTTTGTGTGTTTTTTCTCCCCCAATTTTGATTGCTACAGATAGCTGAAACCAAGATCTTTAATTTGTCATCTCAGATAGAGTATTTCAGTCAACGTGTTGTTCACTGTGGCAGCATTGTACGTCACCTCAGAAAATCAGACCTGAGAATCAGTCACTTTATTTCTTCACACATCTTGTTGATAACAGCACTACTAATAAACATGCCCTTTCTGTAGAAAGGGTTGGGTTAGGTCTGAGGGAAGCACAGCGAAGCATTGGTGTGAAAAGCTGTACTATTTTCAGACATTAGAACATGAATATAACAAAATCAGATCACTAGTATAAAGGAAAGATTTTATAATGTAGACATGCCCAGTTTTTTTCTTTTTACACAAACAACAAATCAGCCAATTGCATGGAAGCAACTTAAAGCATTCAGCCATACAGATATGACTAAGATCACTTGCTGAAGATCAAAGTGATTTTAAACATAGCATGGCTGTTGCTCAGACATGAGCTGGTCTGAGTATTTTAGGTACTGCTGATCTACCTGAATTTTTACACATAACCATCTCTCCAGATGTAAAAATGCCTTTTTGATGTCAGAGAAGAATGGGCAGACTAATGTGATAGAAAGGCAAGACTACCTCCAACAACTGCTTGTTACAACCAGGGCAGGTGGATTATATTCTGTGAATTCACAGTACACTGAATCTTTAATAAGATGAGCTACAGCAGGATACAACACTGCATGCCTGACCATGCTGCCATTCTGCCTTGTATCAACAACTAGTGCTCCCCTGGCAGTGTAATGGTTTGAGCTACATATTTTTGGCACCCTTAGTAACATCTAAGCATTATCTAAATACTACAGCCTACCCGAATAGTGTTAATGTCCATCTCTTTATAACCACAGTGAATCCAAAAGAGCACTTTTGTGTGGTGGAACAGGAGATTCTTTTTTTGTGGTTGTGTATCTGACAAGTCTGAAGGACTTCAGATTCCCAGAATGTAAATATCAGGTCAAAGGCTAAAAACATATTCAGATTCACATCATTTTGTGATCACAACATTTCTGATAAAAGATGATGTGATCACAAAATGGCAATATCATATTCCTTCACTGTCTGAAAATTGTGTTGCACCTCAGCACTATTGTGTCAGACATAAACAGTAGAAACATTCTCAGACAGAATCAGATGTACACGTTGCAACATGTTGAGAATTAAAATCATGTAATTTCATGTTATTAGTTTAGTTTGCATGTGAGTACATTAAACTGAGATTTGACATGAGTGAGCCGTGGGGAGAGAGCACAGCAGGGGTCAGGGTGAAACAGGGCTTAGAAGGGTCTCGGCAGCTGCAAGCCGTAAAAGCTGGCTGTAGGGACAATAAAGCAATAAATGTCAACTTTTGGCCGTGGTATAGATGCCACAAGGGAGCTTGGCTGATTTACAACACCTGACGGAAAAAAGGAAGGCACAGTCAGTAAGCTTTGAAGTCCACAGTATAAAGATGTACCTGGAAGTTGAAATGACAGAGACATCTGGGTAAAGACAGCCATATTTTGCTGAAAATCCATCTCTCTCCGTAAGGGCCCTTATGTAAATTATTCTTTCCTTTATGTAATTTTCTTTCTTGTGTTGTTTTGTATATTCATTTTGCATTAGAAATCATTGGACTTATTATCTTCCAAATTAAACTTGCGTTAATCTTAATTTCCTGCTCTTCATCTGTTCTTTCTCACGACATCCGGACTGGGAGAGGTTGAGGCCGCAAGAATATTAGTGATAGCATTGTTTTACCTCAACAAACATTACCACATGATGGCATTCTGTGCTGTTCCATGTATAATTTCAGGATTACCTGATGTAGAAAAGCATTTTTCAGTTTAACCTTATCATATTGTGGAACCCTGTATCATTGACCTGATGGTAACAGTCTGTATTCATGATTCAGAGGGTTAGAGATGATATTAGCTAATCTCACCATGCTATGATGGTTGGAATTTTTAGACCAGGTGGCTTGCAATCTTAGAGAATTATGGCTTACAGATAACGAAGACCAAAAAATCGGTGTATCAGAAAATTTTAATATTGTGAAAAGGTAGAATATTGAAAACTCATAGGGTTTCATACATTACTCGTGTGACGCCAATCCTGAACTAAAGGCAACTTCAGAAGCTTCTTAGGTCTGCTAAAGGAGAAAAAAAAGGAAACAAAATCTGGACTGTTGGTCATCGGCCAAAAGTCCTCTTTTCAGGACTTGGCACCTGACCACACTGCCAAAGGTACCAAAAGCTGGTTTAATAGTTATGGTGTTGCTGTGCTTTTTGACCTGCAATTTTGTCTTACCAACAGCCAGCAGAACCTGCTCTCAGGGAAAATCAGCTACAATTGCCGCACTAACCTGGATTCTGACACTTTTCAGTGTAATTCAAAGCATTTGCATTTTTCTTTTGTTGCAGCAGTTTCTTTGGAATATTGTTTTTAACGATACAAACTACTGCAAAATGAGAGAATGCAGCAATATTAAAAAAGAGTTGCGGCACAAAGTGCTTACATAATGCTAGTTTGTGCTTTATTAAAAGATCCTTAAACTGCTCTATGCCAAACCCTATGAAACATACCATCCTATATGGCAAATGGGAAGACGTGAAGCTCTTGGAGAGAATGCCAAGAGAGTGTAATGGAAAATTCTTTTAAATGCGGTGGCCTTCCCTTCACCTCTCTCCTCTGACCTCTGTGTTTTATTACTCAGTCGAGATGGACTCTAAATTCAAATGCTGGAGAGTTTAATGGTTAACACTCCCTGAAGTGTTGTATTTCAAGGGAGGGTAGATGGGTGCCCTCATAAATAACTTTGTTACCTCTGACCCGGGGTGGGGTCTGGGTGCCATATTTCTAAACTCTTTTAAGTTGAGATAACACCCTCATTCTGGTATAAATACTGTTTCTAAATTCTGTTTGTGGCTCTGCTTCTCTGACTTGCTCAGTGACGGGGTCTTCAAATGCTGTATGCCTTTGAATAAACTTATAAAGACAAAGTCTTTATGGAGCAGCAGGGTGAGAAAATGGAACAATAAAGAATAAATTGGCTAAATGCTGTGAAGAAACAGGGCTGTCCTGGCCAAAAGCTCTCCCTCTGGTTCTTATGTATATGCAGCTGAGAAATAGATCCAGAGCTAATTTGAGTTGTTTTGAAATCCTTTTTGGGAGACCTGCAAATACAGGGGGAAGACCGAGTACTAACCTAAGCACACTAACAACTGCTCATTTTGAACATTCCATGTTGGAATATTGTAAGGTTCTGTCACGTTCCCTCTCTCTCTCCCATCAGACGGTGAAAGCTGCCTTACCCCCAGTAGCTGACAGACCACTGCACCAGTTCCAGCCAGGACAGTGGGTGCTGATTAGAGATACCAGGAGACGTCACTGGAGAGACAAACGGTGGAGAGGTCTGTTTCAAATTCTACTGGTGACTCACACTGCCGTGAAGGTCCAAGGACGGGACACCTTGGTCCATGCGACACACTGTAAGGTGTTCACCGGAACACCACCTGAGCAGCATCCTGGTTCTGAACCTCCTGCCAGAGGAGTTTCCAACGACCGGCCACCTGTACCAGATTGATAACAGGGCAGCTTGAAGTGCAGAAGCCAATCAGGAGAGCCAACAGGATTTTTAAGTTTTGTTTATGATTTGGAGCAAAGCAGTAATCAAAGCAAAGGGTGGTTATTGTGAAGAACCTAAAATAACAAATGTTTAGAGTTGTTTCACACTTGTTTACTAAACTCAAAAAATTAAAAAGGAACATCAAGGACCATCAAGACCTGCTGTGTGAACGTAGCCAGAGTCTGGCTGCTCTTGGTAGTCTTTAAGGCAGGGCTGTCAAACTCCATTCCTACAACCCAAGTAAATCACACCTAAATCAAAGAACTGAATTACCTCGTCATACACTCAAGGTCTACAGAGTCCTGCTAATGACCTAATTATTTGAATCAGACCTGTTGACAGTGAGACACATCTAATCGTTGCAGGATGCTGGCCCTTGAGGACTAGAGTTTGACATGTGCTGTAAAGTGTCTCAAAGAATCATCACTGCAGGTGTTTAAATGATACAAAACTGGTACTAAGAGCCCATGAAAATATGCCTCTGTATCATTGCACCACCACCAGCAGCCTGACCGGTGGATAAGGCAGGATGGACCAATGATTTCATGTTGTCTTTATAATTGACAGAATTTAGAGTTTTGTGGAAAATAAATAAATAAAGTGAGACTTAATTTATGACTAATACCAGCTATGTCTGTGTTCAGTTTTCTTTAGAGCTGTTTGTGTCTATAACAGGAACTACAACTCAGTGGTTTTAAGAAAAAGCAGTTTGAAGGTTTAATGTCTGTCAGGTGACACTATAACACAAAATGCTTAAAATGTGAATGATTCAGTCAGGAAACCTGTCAGGCATGTTGCTCAGAGCGCAGCTGTGTAGCTGCAGTCAGACCCAGAGGAATTTGATCAGCTTAGAGGACCTGTTGTTGAGGAGATCACGATGTTTGATTTTTGTTGTAGTAGTTCAGAAGCTGTGAGGAGATGTATTTTAATTGTATCCATGAAGACTCAAAATACAAAAGCGAGGTAGTAAGAAAAGTGAACCATCAGTGATCTGCATTTCTATACTTTCTATACATAGCTTTAAAACATTCACACTCATTTACAGGCCAGTAGTTACAGCATCATCTGTATCAAAAGCTGTTTTGAAATTCAATAAATATTCAGCCAGTGGAGACAAACTTAGAAATACCAACTTTAAGATGAAAAAAATATCCCGGGATTGGTTATAAAGTAGTTTTTGAACAAAAAAAGAAATAAATGAGCGAAAATTACATTGTGCTGGTAATTCCCTGCCATGGACACATCATTTGCCTGTTTTCACTTCCTTAGTTTTCTTTTTTTATACACAGATGTGCAGATGCTAGTAATCTTTTTTAGAAAACAGGACGTTTAAAGGTCTAAGTCAAATCATCCACCCACACATTTTGGGAGGGACTCATAAAATGGTGTGCTTTTAGTAAGTTTTCAAAGGCTTCATCTAAGGATTCACATCTGGAGGTAAGTCACTACTGATGTTAAAGAATGAAACAAAGAATTATTGTTTCTTTTCTAAAACTTAAATCAAATGTTCATATAAACACAAAAAGGTTAAATATATAATCATTCATTTTTTCCAGATATATTTTGTTTTTATTAAAAATGTGAATGTTGCACTGAATGTTTTAACAAACAAAATGTTCGAATATTGCTATATTATATCTAAAGATTGTTTTGCATGTAGAGCCTTTTCATTTGTTTAGGTAAAAAATATTCTCTTTTTACTTCTTATTTCTTCTTTTTAAGTGGCCTTATAATTTTGACAATACTAAATATTTCAGATTAATATTCAGCTCTTTTAAATAAATTAAAGCATCTGTAATTTTTTTTCTTTATTGCTTTTCCCAAGTTTGTAACAATGCTTACAAGTTATTGCAAGCACTTTATTTCCAACTAGCATGAATGTTAGATTTAAACTGCATATAGACTGGTCTCTAATGTTATTATAACTTTTTCTTTCAAGAAAACCTGCTCTGCTTGAACGATCTCATAGTTGATCTTATAGTTCTTGAATCCACAAAGCATTGGCACACATACCGACATTGATCCTTTGTCATTTGTAAATTGCCCAGTATTGTGGCTGAACATTCAAGAGAAGTATATATTTTTTACTCTTCCAAACCGCTGTTTTGGGATGTTTGCATTTTTGTAAACAGTTTTCTGAATGGACTGTTTAACTGATGTTGCTGAGTTGTGCCTTCATGCCAGATTTTGCATAGGCAGCATGGGAGAACCATCGCAGAAGTAACTGATCTTATTTAACAATCAAGTTAGGGTCATTAAAATAAATTATTATGTAAGAATTGAAGACATCATTTAAATTAATGCCACATATATTCAGTAGCTTTAATTGCAGTAAATAGCACAAAATTATCTACATGAATGTAAACAAACCAATGATGTTCCAGATTCAATATTATCCATTTTGTATGACATCACATGACAACAGATATTTTATCCAAAGAGGAGTTCCTGCGAGATAATGTTTTGTTCTTAACAGTGTATTTGACTCAACACAAGAAGTTACTGTTGTAGAGGCATAAAGCTGTGGTTGAATAGATTAAAAGTATTATTGTGTTTACCATTATAAGATGAGTTCTGTGAATTCTTTCTTCTGTGCATAAGGAAACAGGTCTGTCTGGAAAACAGATTACATTAGGGAAAAGTTCTTGGTGAGAGGGAAGACTAATGAGTTTGTTATTGCAGGAGATCTTGTGATATTCTGACTCTGCCAAGTCAATTTGACCTGAGAGTTTGCATCCAGATAAAGTCATGAGAGTGTTATTATAAAATGTCATGTACGCCAATCTGATGTCTTCCAGATGTTGGGCCGGAGTGTATTCTCGGAAAAATAGAGAAAGCAATGTTGTGGATGCCAGATGTATTACGTAAATGAATATGATGTATTTCAATTGGTCAAGAGAATCCAAATACACACCAATGCTTTGTATCTGTATAAAAACCGCCCCGTAAAGACTGAACGAAAGGGAGACTTCTGGAATTGTTGTGAAGATGTTGTTTGTGCGCTTTGAATAAAGTTCCCTCTCGTGAGGATTGTTTCAAGGGAGAATATTTCTGAGTACTGTTTTAATTATTTTGGCTCAGATATCAGACTGCCCGCTCCTAAACTGTCTTTAATGAACTGACCTAAAGGAACAGTTTGCTAAAGTGCAAGACTCTTGCAGCATGTTTACTCTCTGTATTGATATAACTCACTGAGAATTTAGGTCGTGACATGCTGTATTTCCATGTAGTTGCAGTTAGTCATGTGTTGACAAAAACATATAGAAAGAAACATTTTCCTGATTCAAAATCTTAGCGCTTTGCTTTGAATCTCAGTTTAATGAGCAATGTTTCATCTGCACACCTGGACAGTTGGAAAAATCACAAGTACAGCGTGTAGAGCAGGTCACATAAAACATACAGATAGCAAGGTGCAGCAGCCGATACACTCTCGCTTCACTGTGAACATCGTTGTGAAAAATGTTTAGACCTATATGTAAAGCAAAGATTTTTTATAGCATAAAAAACAGTCAAATAGGTAAGATGAAGCAACTTTAGTGGAAGTAAGGATGAGAGCGCAGAAAACAGAGAATATTGAAGAAACAGATGTACACTGCTACACTCCTGGACAAAATCTTAAGATGAAGAAAAAAGTTATAAGTATTTGCATCTCATGCTGCTGAATCCTAACCAAGTTGCAAACTGAGCTTCATAATAAAAAAAGAAGTAAGATGAGCAAGAAACAAAACAACCAAGTAGGCAATTTAATTGAAATGACATTTAACATTCTGTTCATCAGCTAATTAAAGGATTAAGACCATTTGCCAAAAAGCAGAACTAAAAGTGTGCAAACAGGATTCAGTAGTAGAGTGGTCCTACTATTCTTGTTGATCACTTAGAAAAAGTTTTTAAACATGCATGATACAAATGTTTCCAATAAGCTGGTGAGGTTGTTCCTCCATATAGAGAAGATGCCTTCTAAATATGGAGCATTTGTGGTTTGGAACTAAGCATAGATGCCAACAGAAATAACATCATCCTCTGGAGTATGTATTTACAGTGCCTTGCGAAAGTACTCGGCCCCCTTGAACTTTTCAACCTCTTGCCACATTTCAGGCTTCAAACATAAAGATATAAAATTCAAATGTTTTGTGAAGAATCAAGAACAAGTGGGACACAATCGTGAAGTGGAATGAAATTTATTGGATGTGTCAAATTTGTTTAACAAATAAAAAACTGAAACGTGGAGCGTGCAATATTATTCGGCCCCTTTACTTTCAGTGCAGCAAACACACTCCAGAAGTTCAGTGAGGATCTCTGAATGATCCAATGTTGTCCCAAATAACTGATGATGATAAATAGAATCCACCTGTGTGTAATCAAGTCTCCGTATAAATGCACCTGCTCTGTGATAGTCTCAGGGTTCTGTTCAAAGCACAGAGAGCATCATGAAGACCAAGGAACACACCAGGCAGGTCTGAAATACTGTTGTGGAGAAGTTTAAAGCTGGATTTGGATACAAAAAGATTTCCCAAGCTTTAATCATCCCAAGGAGCACTGTGCAAGCAATCATATTGAAATGGAAGGAGTGTCAGACCACTGTAAATCTACCAAGACCCGGCCGTCCCTCTAAACTCTCATCTTGAACAAGGAGAAGACTGATCAGAGATGCAGCCAAGAGGCCCATGATCACTCTGGATGAACTGCAGAGATCTACAGCTGAGGTGGGAGAGTCTGTCCATAGGACAACAATCAGTCGTACACTGCACAAATCTGGCCTTTATGGAAGAGTGGCAAAAAGAAAGTCATTTCTCAAAGATATCCATAAAAAGTCTCGTTTAAAGTTTGCCACAAGCCACCTGGGAGACACACCAAACATGTGGAAGAAGGTGCTCTGGTCAGATGAAACCAAAATCGAACTGTTTGGCCACAATGCAAAACGATATGTTTGGCGTAAAGCAACACAGCTCAACACCCTGAACACACCATTCCCACTGTCAAACATGGTGGTGGCAGCATCATGGTTTGGGCCTGCTTTTCGTCAGCAGGGACAGGGAAGATGGTCAAAGTTGATGGGAAGATGGATGGGGCCAAATACAGGACCATTCTGGAAGAAAACCTGTTGGAGTCTGCAAGAGACCTGAGACTGGGATGGAGATTTATCTTCCAACAAGACAATGATCCAAAACATAAAGCCAAATCTAGAATGGAATGGTTTACAAATAAACGTATCCAGGTGTTGGAATGGCCTAGTCAAAGTCCAGACCTGAATCCAATCGAGAATCTATGGAAAGAGCTGAAGACTGCTGTTCACGAACGCTCTCCATCCAACCTTACTGAGCTCGAGCTGTTTTGCAAGGAAGAATGGGAAAGAATTTCAGTCTCTCAATGTGCAAAACTGATAGAGACATAACCCAAGCGACTTGCAGCTGTAATTGCAGCAAAGGGTGGCGCTACAAAGTATTAACGCAAGAGGGGCGAATAATATTGCACGCCCCACTTTTCAGTTTTTTTTTTTGTTAAACAAGTTTGACACATCCTATAAATTTCACGATTGTGTCCCACTTGTTGTTGATTCTTCACAAAAAATTTTATATCTTTATGTTTGACGCCTGAAATGTGGCAAGAGGTTGACCAGTTCAAGGGGGCCAAATACTTTCGCGATTAAATTGTTCTTGTCACAGAATAAAACTGTCCTGTATCTGTCAAGGTCTTTTGTGTGGTGCGTCCTTGAAAAGTCCAAAGAGCATGTTTGTGGTTACGGGATGAGACGTGGCCTTTGAAAAGGTATCTTGTACTTCAAGCCTAGCTCTTACAATTGCTATCTCATGGTTATTGGGCTGCAGTAAGAACCAGTAATAGCCTCAAATTGGGTCAATGATCATCATATGTCTTCATGGATAGGACGTTGGAACACCTGGCTTAGTGCTGGTGAAATTCTTGGGGGTCTCCTACTCATTTGTTTTTGTCCTAATCATTCAGGAATATAAGGAATTTAAAATGACTGTATGGCTGATCATCAACAACGTATCATCAGCCATACAGTCATTTCTCTCAAGATCTCTCAAGATCTCACCTGCGAGATCTTACTTGTGCAGCTCAACAATCCTGCCATACTCAGAGACAATAAGGCAAAATGTTTTTTGCCTTTTCCATCAGGGGGTCACAACAGTGGAATGCCTGAGAGAAAATCACAGGAAAGCCTGCTTACAATTTAACATTAAATTACCTAATTTTTTGTTTTTGTCTCTTGCTCCTGTTTCTTCTTTTTGCGCTTCATGCCTTACCTACAACTAAAAATAGGAGAATTCTATATAAAACGTAATGTAAACTTTATAAACAAATGTCCATGTGGACTGTATTCTTTCTGCTTTCTAATAAGCAGGCCTATGTTGTGATTTCTGTTTATGCTTTATTAGATACTCATTAACATGAATTTGTAACAAGCAAGCTATTTGTGACAAGCCATTTGCACTGATAAGACACCGTTATGTTCCCGTACAGGAAAAAAAAATTGCTTTTTGTCTTCATTTAAAAAAAACAACACAACACAAAGTCGAGAGTTTTATTCAGTTTCATTATCCTTTTTTTAATGATGAATCATTTTTATGCATAATACTAATGCTCTTAATTGGTGTCTTTCAGATACTTTCATCTCAAGATGTTTTGGTTTATCCATTTTCTCCTCCACTTCTGTTTTTTGGGTATTTTTATTTTTTACTTTTGAATAGTGTGTTATTAAACCGAATTTGATGCAATTGATTAATTTTTACTTAGGACTATTTTTCCCTTGCAGGATCACTTTACTCCGGATCCCAAGCTTGGGAAGTCAAAATGCCGAGGCATATTAAAGGATTGTTGGGTTCCTGCCTCGTTATTCCTTGCAGCTTTGACTATTATAGGTATGCACCTACAAGAGCAGATCGAGTTGTTTGGTACCAGTATGTGAGCAGGGGATATCCTTTGGTTTATGACAACTGGTACCCAAATGATGTAATTTCCATATATAAAGGAAGAACCAAAGTAACTACTTCTAAATATAAAAAAACATGCACTCTGGAGATCACAGGGGTGAACTTGAATGATCATAGACAGAAGCTTTATCCTTGGGTGGATCCAGAAAATGTTGGACGAAGCACATACGCATTCTATGAAACAACTGTAACAATTGAAGTAGTTGGTATGTTTTCCATTTGAACCTTAAACACCAGTTCATTAATACGTTATTGAATACATTTTCAAGATTTTATATTTATTTTGTAGAGGAGCCAAATGCGCCAAAGGTTTTGATCACCGGTAAAAGGAAAACTGGACATTCTGTAACAGTGCAATGCTCTGTTGAGCACACATGCTCCACCAATCCCCCGACTCTTAGCTTCAACATTGAACTGAAAAACAACCGTGTAACTCACACTCAGCTATCTGATGGCACTAAAACTACCTTAACATCAACCTTTGTCATAGAGAGAGACTCACAAGTTGTGGAGTGCACTGCTCATCACCCAGGTGGTAAAAGAGCAAAAAGTTCTGAAATCCTAAATGCAGAATGTAAGTAATAACGCTCAAGATCGAAATCAGCTCTGGCTTTTGGCTATGGCTTAGCTAGTCTGTCTGTGAATGTTTTTAAACCATGTTTTTGCTCTTTGTATTTCAGGCTTCTTTTTACCATTAACTATCAGCCCTATATCAAATGAATATCTTGAAGGATCTCCAAGCACTGTAAAATGTACAGCTTCATACATTTGCTCCAACAATGTACCAACTTTCACATGGAACTATGCTAACATGCCAGCTACCACTGACAAAGTCTCAGGGCACCCTATGCAGACAATTGTTTCCACATTGACGTTCACATCATCAGCCAAAGACCATGGAAATTATCTGACATGTTTTGCGAATTTTACTAGAGGACAGACCCTAGAGAAGAGCATCCCTATATTGGTAAAAAGTAAGTGCCAATCGCTGTTTTTAGATAAATTATTTAAACTTGTATAATAGCTAGGCTTTAAAAAAATATTTTCTGTCGTCTATTCTACAGGAATAACAACGTCTGCCATGAAAATAATTTTTATTTAATGTAGTTTTATTGGTTTCTTTTTGTTTTATGTGATGAATGCTACATGATCTTAATATTACTTTACATGGTTAGGATTTTGGAGCATTGTTTGTTAAAGGATGCAGTACATTATGTTGCTAACTAATGTTATTTGAAACTTTAAAAATAAAAAAAATCTTTATAAGGATATGTGTTTTGGGGCATCAGTGAATTGAATGCTCTCACTAATACTTTCCATGAGGACTTGTTTTTTGGCAACAAATAGTGTCTTGAACAACTTTGTGAGGTTTAGACTTTTGGTCCACCTTTAACACTTCATAAAACTTTGAAGGAATAGTTGTGATTTTATGATATGAGGTTCTGCGAAATACTATTGTTTCCTTCCACCAACCAAAAACATTTTTCAAATGTCCATATTACCCAGAGGATTGAGTGTGTGGCACTCTGTGGTGGACTGTTAACCAGTCCAGGGTGTACCCCACATCTAACCTACTTTCTCACAAGAGGCTGTCGTTAAGTTTGATGCTGTTTTGTCAGCCAAACATCCATTCAACTACTTTGAAGTTATTTTAATGAAGACTGCCAGTGTTATCAAACTGACTGATCACCTGATGAGTCCAATCAACAGATCATGAGACTGGGATGGTTTCCATACCACTAAGAAACCTGAAACATCAAGAAAACATACCATATTCATGCTGTTGCACAAATAACAGCTTGTTGAAAAATCAGGACATTTTCTCCATTCTTGGAGGACTTTAAACAGACTGACAAGACCCAAGTGATCAGGTAGTGATATAGCTGCAAGCTTCTGCTTAAAGAATTTCAGCGTAGTAATTCCGATGTGGCAGGAAAATTGTGCCAAACTCAACACTAGTATTTTGTAAAAGAGTTCACAGTAATATCCACTAATATAGCATTGTATCCCACAGATGTAAGCATTTTCAGATTGGTTTGTTGTGAATACCTAAAATTAGCTAAAATGAAGCATAAGCCACAATTGCCGCTAGCCTTAGTCTGTTTAGTCTCCTGGGGATATCGTTACTTTTTTAATAACTCACTGTGATATGACAGTTAATAACGTCACTAAGCATCACTGCCAAAGATCATAACTCTTGCTTTAATGGGGACATATCATGGGTTTTATTTTCTGCCTTTTTACATTTAAATCATTCAGTTGTGGTCTTTAAAAAGTGGAACTACAATGCTTTGGTCTGATTTCCTTGTTATTGTAGCTCCAGAGGCCCCTATTTTACCCCTGTTCTGAGGGTCTGAGATCAACTCGTTTTGGTTCAGTCTCTTTAAATGCTATTGAGGCATTTCACACCCTGCCCCCTCAAGGTCAAAGAGTCTTTGCCCCGTTCTGCCATTTTTGTAGTTTGATAGCAGAGATACAGTTATCTAACAGCACAGAAACAAAACAAATACGGGAAAAACAATGGAAAACTTTATATAATAATACTATTAAAAACACGTGTTATGGTTATATCTTCTAGGAGCTAAAAGCAGCACACAACACTAACATAAGCAGAAGGAACGGTGCTACTGCTATCAAAACAATTGATTCATGTCTAAAATAAAGTTTGTTGTCATTTTAGCGTTATTCACAGCTTACGTCTTCACTGTGTCCATCGTTTCCGTAGGCAGAAGGAACCGACGCCTTAATCAGATGAAATCTTTTGGCAAATCATTTTTTTAAATGTATTTTTTGCAGCACTAGTGGCCATTATTTTTCACGTTTTTTAGGCAGTTAGCTGACAGGAAAGGGGTGGAGAGAGAGGGGGAAGACACAGCAAAGGTCGCCTGGGCCGGGAGTTGAACACCCGACAGCTGTGTTGAGGACTGAAGCCTCTGAATCTGGGTCACACGTTTTAAACCCTTCGCCACCACCGCGCTCCTCAGCAAATTCTTCTTCATACTGGTGGAGGTTGCTGAAGCACTCGTCTTTGAAGTCCTTTGCGCAAACAATGGAACAGAGGACTTTCCCTACTAATGTAGGAACATTTCCATGAAAAACAATTAACCAGGCACTTTGAAGAGGTTGTGATGCTGGGGTACCGTGTAATGAAGTCTGTGGGTTAATACACCTAACCGCCGCGAACATTTAGACTTACCAATTTGCATAATTGAGGTTGGACTACACAGTCGCAGCGAGAAATAAAATTGCCGGATGCGCGAAATTGGTAGCCGGAAGTCCATGACCTTGTTAGCAGTTGAGCAGCAAATACTGTGACGTAATAGTAAAAAAAAAAAAACTAATAGAGAATAGAGCAAACTGAAAATATTAGAAAATAAGATGTAAACACAATATAAAGATTTGTACGCAGCAGCTGGAGAGACTAAATTAAAACTTTCCTTTTTGATAAAGCTTATAGTTAGAGTGGCTTAGTTTACCAGGGAGGGAGCCTTTAGATATTTTAGGTATTTTAGATAACGGCTGATCGGCAACCTAGAAATCAGGCTTGCTGACATATACATCTGAAAATTAAATACTGATGAATAAAATATAATTTCCTACATGAACATAACTTTTCCTTGAGCAACTGAACAACCTTCATGCTAAAAAGAGGGCTATAGCTTTTAGTTAGCCACTTTCCTTTTTGATAAAGCTTATAGTTAGAGTGGCTTAGTTTATCAGGGAGGGAGCCTTCCTCCCTCCCTGTTGGATGGAGTAAGGGGGAGTCAGGTTTAGCCTAAACCGACTCAGTTATGGTTGAGGTGCAAACTATAGGTGTGCTGCTATAGGCTTAGGCTGCTGGAGAACATAATGACCACTTTCACCCTCTTCGCTACATTCTCACACTACTCTCCAATTTTGCATTATTTTAATGTTATTTCAGCTTTTAACTTTGTCCTCTCTTTTCTCTTCCTATAAGCTACATCTGGCCTGGCTCTGTGTCTACCTGTGACACCTTTCTGGAGGGGGGCATCATCCGAGCTTCTGGCTCACCCTGTACCGATGATCCAGATGGCCCTGTCTTTTAGTGTTTAACCCTTTCTCTCTCCTAGACATGCCGATTGACTGAGCTTCTACTGTGACTAACTCTATGTGCTCCCTTTCAGACTGTAAAATTGAAAACTGGCTCAGAGTTTATCTGTTCTTTCTTTCTAGGTGAAACAACTAAAGGAGCTACATCCATTAACATTTACTTTTCCTTCCCATAGAAAGGACTCCTGGGTCAGTGCTTCTTTGTTCTCTTTGTGTCTTTGCTCTGTTCTCTCAAACCCCCAGTCGGTCGTGGCAGATGGCCGCTCACACTGAGCCTGGTTCTGCTGGAGGTTTCTCCCTGTTAAAAGGGAGTTTTTCCTCTCCACTGTCGCTACATGCATGCTCAGTATGAGGGATTGCTGCTAAGTCAACGCCAGTGACTGTCCACTGTCTCTACATGCTCATCCAGGAGGAGGGAATGCTGCAAGTCACTGACTGGATGCAATCTGCTGGGTTTCCTTAGACAGAAAAACTTTTTATCCAATTTGAATAAATAACTAACTCTGACTGAATTGTTCAATTGTTACGACAACATATGTTGTGAATTGGCGCTATATAAATAAACAGAATTGAATTGAATTAAACTTCTCTGCTCCCCTACAGACACCACAGTACACAACAAAATGTATTTAAGGGCTAAAAAGTTTATTTCGAATGATATGACCCCTCTAAGTCACTCTAAGGCAATTCAAACCCACAAGTCAATATTTAAGAACTTTATTGTTCCTAACAAACTTTTATTTTGTTGCCACCACAGAACAAATATCCGAAGAAAGGCAAACAAATGACAATAAAAATAACATTGAGAATCCAGATGTAGACTTCGACAGTTTCTCCTGGAAAGATCCGTTCAAATTTTGGATATGGATAATAATAACACGGCCAAACAAAGATGTGTAATTTTTTTTTTTTTTTTTTTTTTTTTTTACAGGAAACATGCTCAATCTGGATTGGTCTTTCACAACTCCAAGAAGCGTAACAGGATTAAAAGGGTCATGTATCATCATTCCTTGCAAGTTTACCTACAGTAAAACCCAGCCAGATGGCCTCCAAGTTTCATGGTACTTGTACCAGAGTAATGGACGCCCATTTGTATTCAGCCAAAAAGAAACAAATATTTTAAGCAGATATCACGGGATAACAAGCTTAACTGGCCCTGTGACAGAGACGAATTGTAGTCTCAAAATAGACAGGCTGGAGATGTCCCACAACCAAGACCAACTTTATCCATGGGTTGATAAGAACCCAATCACCTCCTACCATTCACAGGGATACTCATTTCTGGATAAAAGCACTCAAATTTTGGTTTTAGGTAAGTGTATACAGATAGACACATACATATGTAGCTAATTCCCAAATCATTTATACTCCTTGCAGATTTACATTTAAAATTATTTTCATTCCAGCAAGAACCTTGTTTTCTGCCTATTTCCTATTAGAAACAAGCTATTTGATTAAATGCAAATAATTCATGCGTTTCACTTTTTCTTTCACTTTTTCACCAGAATTTTAAATAGCTTCTTTCAAGCAGAATCATAATAGATTAACTTGTATTTTGTATCTTTGACTATAGATCATGCACCAGAACCACAAATGAGCATCATTGATGTCCCTAGGGTGGGGAATCAAAGCAGAATTGCCTGTAAAGTGCAACATAGATGTTTTTCTGCTCGGCCTAAGCTGTCTCTGAGGGGTATACCTGGAACAGACCGCTTCATTGACTCCCTGGTGTCAGATGGCATCTGGGAAAGAACAATAGAACGAACATGGAAAGTAGAAGAAAGCCACAACCAGGTGGAGTGCACTGTGAGATATTCTGGTGGACAAAGTGCCAAAAGTGAGCTCCTGCTGCATGTTGAATGTGAGTATAAATATAGATGTTCTGGTTTAAATTCTGGTCAGATTTTAGAGTACTCTTAAAAAGTAAAAGAAAAATCAATCTGTTTTTACTTAGGTCCATATGAAGAAATCAAAATGGTAGAACCACCAGGAGAGATGACAGAGGGTGTGGCAAAGAGTATAATTTGTTCTGTGTCCTACAAGTGCAAGACAAATCAACCAACAATTAAATGGAACTATTCAGACATGCAGAATTTAGTAAAGCACCAAAAAATATCCAGTAGTACCTACACCACTGAGTCCAATCTAACATTCATTGGATCTTTGGGACACAATGGAAAACCTCTGACCTGCATTGCCCAGTTTGTTGTTGGAGAAACCTCAGATTCCTCAGTTCTTCAAATAAAAAGTGAGTTATTACATGCAACACACAGTGTTCAGTACTGTAATTAATAAACTTTATTTATTTTAAAAAGGACTGTTTTATGTTCAAGAGTAAGTAGAAATGGACTTTCAACATTCGCTCAGGGAAAAAAACAATTTGTGTTTTCATATGTTTTGTAAATTAAATCACCTAAAGGTATAAACCTAGATCAAATTCAGTGCAACCACTGGTCTTCCAAACTCAAAAAAATAGTTATTACTCAGAAGAAAAGAACAAAAAAAAAAACATCTGTGTTGTAAAGGTCTAAGAGATTTGTTGAGAACATCATTAAACAAACCGCACCATGGAGACTGATTAACACACAAGACAGGTCAGGGATCACATTTTGGAGAATTTAAATCAGGTTTAGGTTATAAAACATGATCCTCAACTTTCAACATCTCTTTTCAATCCACGACATTCATTGATTTATTCATTAATTCTCTATAATGCTTATTCCATAGTGGGTCACAGGGGTGCTGGTGCCTATCTCCAGCAGTCCAGCAGCATGGGTGAGAGGCAGGGTACACCCTGGACAGGGGTGCTATCCAGGGTGTACCCTGGATAGCACGCCAGTCCATAGCAGGGCAACACGGGGACATACAGGACAAACAACCATGCACACACCCATTCACAGCCAATTTAGAGAGACCAGTTAACATAACAGTCATGTTAACATGTTATTCATGTTAACAGTCAAAGTTAAAAGTACCCAGTAAGAACCTACTCATGCATGGGGAGAACATGCAAACTCCATGCAGAAAGACCCACGGCTGGGAGTCGAACGCAGGACCTTCTTCCTGCAAGGCAACATTGCTACCAACTGCCCACTGTGCATACATCATCTGAAAATAGAAAGAGTATGGCACAAATGCTAGCCAAATGTTAGGAACAGAGCAAAATTGAAGGTAATGGCCCTTGTCATAAATGGTCATAATTAGACTTTCTAACTTATGTGCAGAACCAGCACCTAGAGCAAACCATTCTTACATGAAACATGGTGGTGGGTGCATCATGCTGTGGGGATTCCTTCCTTAAGTATTAACAGGAAAACTGGCCATATTTGATGGGAATATGGATGGAGCTACCTTCCAGCAGAACGACAAGTCTTCACATACAGCCAGAATTGTAATGGACTGGTTTACACCAAGGCTAATTCATGTGCAAACATGGCCCAGTCAAAGTCCAGACCTAAATCCAATGGAGATTTAGAATGTAAGTTCTCAGATGCTCCCCATTCATCTTAATTGAGCTGAAGCTATTTTTGAAAAAAGTAGAATAGGTAAAGGTTTCAGTCTTTAAATAAATAAAGTTTGTTGAAACATAGCCTCAGAAGACCTTTAGCTTCAATTGCAGAAAAAGGTGGTTCTACAAAATGTTGACCAATTAACCATGTTCAGATTTTCTGGCCATTAATTAATCCAGGTAGAGCTCTACCTTTGCCTCGGGTTTAATGTTTCACATCTAACCAAAATATTTGTTTATCATGATTATGACATTAAATCTAAATTGCGAATTTGTTTGTTTTTTATTTTTTACAGAATACGAGGAACCAGTTGGAGAAGAACTGAATGAAAAAGATAGTGAGAGCAAATTTCTGTTTCCACTTAACAGGCTGATTTCTTATGTGCATCATATCATGTTTTGGGTGAAAATGTTTAACAATATTTTCTGAATTACATTTCCTGTGATAACTGAAGGCACCTTATTAAGATTTAATGGTCCCTTTTTCCCCGACAGCTTTCCGTGTCCTGGCTGCTGATGTCCCTTTCAGATTCAGTGCCCTGACTCGGTCCTGCGTGGTAATCCCCTGCAGTTTCCAAGACAATGAGGATGAACTCATGACCCGTGGTATCTGGTACAAAAAAACTGGGGGCTTAGTGTACCACAACGCCCGGACAAATGTTTTGGACCACTTTAAGGATCGAACCAGAATTATGGGAAACCTGAATGAAGGAGACTGCTCCCTAGAGGTTGATGATATAAAACCCTTTGACAATGGGCCTTTCTGTTTCTATGCAGAGAAAGGACAAAACAAATACAGATTTAACAACAGCTGTGTTTTTATTGTCATGAAAGGTCCAGATTTCTTTCTAATGTTTTACATTTGTCATCTGTCATTTTTAAAAAAATCTCCTTATATTTTGAGCAACAAAAACCTTTTTTTTTTTTTTTTTTTTTTTCATCTTCAGCTTCTCCAGACAAACCAGTGATGAGCTCAGTTCCAGCTGAAGTGAATGCTGGTTCATCCGTAACTGTCTCCTGTTCTGTCAGTCACACATGTTCATCACACCCTCCAGAGTTTTCATGGAGCGTTCCTTTTATCAACAATGAGCTTTCAGACACTTTGTTATCACGAGGTGTCTGGAAGAGGACGTCCACCATCACTTTTGTGGTTGCTGGAGGAGATGGACTGAAAAACCTTACCTGTACCGCCGTCTTCTGGCGCGAAAAGAAACAAGGCAGCACGGTCACATTGATTGTACAGGGTCAGAGGACAGAAACAAATCTGCTCTGTTTGTTATGAAAGCATTTGATAGAGGGAACATTTTTTCTCATTATGATTACTGTAAATCTTCATCACCAGGAACTCTGAAGCACCAGATGGAGAAATCTGTTCCTGTGGTTATTCCTGTCTCGCTGTTAGTTGTGATTCTGTTAACTGTTGTGTTTGGCATTTTCTTCTGGAGGAAAAGGTGAGCAATGCTCTCATTTCAAAATCTACCAGTATATGTTTTATTGTGACTATTGTGTCGATGCTGGTGGTTGCCTTTCAAAATTGAGACCTTACAGTAACTTTAGCTGACCTAAATAAAAATTATTTTACAGCTGAATTTTTTTCATCAACAGGAAAAACACAGATGGTCTTAGACCACCGCCCCGACCAGAGAAACGGTAAGAATTTAACCTTGTTAGAAACCTTTTTTATAGAATAAACAGGGGTTGTCAAACTTCATGTTCAATGGCTCAAATTTCATTTCTGCAAAAGATCAGAGGTCAGAGCAAATGTGTGATGAACAGATCCCTTTAACTAAGTTTGCTTGCAACTTTGATGACATTTATTTTATTTTATTCTGAAATCCATTTTAATTAGGTATTTTGGTCATTAGAAAAGTAGCACGTGTTTCATATAAAAGTGAAGAAAAATAACTTTTCAGAAAGTAATTCACACTACATTTTATCAGTATTGCATGGTGTGTAATATTATTGTGACTGAGTTCTACCTAAGCACCAATAATAAAGTTCAGGATTGTTGTTTAATTTTTTTAACTTGAGCAATAACCTTAAATATCTGAAATTAGAAATGACAAATACATTAAAAAATAAGGATGTTTGAATCACAGAATAATTATACAATGCAATAAGAAGCTATTTTTTTACAACAGCTCTACTTTACTCTTACATTCACACACAAATGTGAAAGGACATTGTTGATCAACTGATGTTTACATGCCAATGTACTCTTTGACACGTCTGTTTGGGATAGATTATCCAGGTAAGTTTGATTAAACCCTTAGAGTTGCTTTTTCTTTTTCATTTTAACGGATATTAAACAGTTTTAATGAAAATACATAGGAGATACCCTCAGGGAGCTAGGGAGAAACCTTCAAGGTCAGAAAAAAAGTGTGTAACCATTATGCTGTTTTTCAACTTGGACAGTTAAACTCATACTAAAAAATAACAGATTTCTCTGTGCAGGAGATCAATTTGGAGCCGGTTTTCTCGGTAAGAACAATAAAAAGCAAATTCTCCCCTTTTAATCCTCATTAATAAAGCCTGATGTCAACAACACTATTCTTTTTAGAAGAACAGAGGAAGATCGAGTAGGATGGCGAAATGCGAGGTAGATGCACTTTTTGGTGCTGGATTTAGATCTACTCAATCTCACTGTTAAAGTTGTTGCTAGTTAAATCTTTCTTTTACAGGAAGTCATTCTGGAATAGATTTTCAAGGTATCCTTTTCAGTTCTATTACAGAAAAGTATATCAGACCTTAAGTACTATAAAAATAATAGACTGTAATTATAACATTTACATTCCTTGCAGACGCCAAAACAACCTGGCTGACCTTAGTGTTAGTTATCTGTAAGTTTTTATCCAGTCTGTCACAATATTTTATAACGAGCAGAAAGATTTAAAATCTGATATTGTGTGAAATCTTTTTTGCTGCTAGAAACAACACAGAAATGGTTGCCTGTAACAAACACTTCACCAAACAGAGTTTTCCATCACCGAAACGGTGAGTACATCAACTGTTTCTAGATCAACTGCCTGTTGTCATTCATTTGGTTGTTTATTATTTATCTTGTTCCCTTCATCCAGTAACCAAAGGCGACCTGCTCCCCCAACACCTGAGGTCAGTCGCATTGTGTTTTGAACATTATTGTATATAGTTATTACAGCCATGTTTTATTTTTTCTGTTATGGAGGCAAACTTAAAAAATAACAATTTTTTCTGATGATCAGCTTCAAAAGAATGTATTGAAATGATATAATATGAAAAGCACCAGGCTTCCATTGTTTATGAGATAATGATCTCTTATTAGACATTAACATCTTTTGATAGTTTTTGTCATAAGCTGTCGGTTCTACAAGAACACATTCTTGTTGCACGGTTTAGGTAGTAAAATTCAAGTGAATAAAGTTTATTAAACAAAAATAAACTTTATTCTTCTTCTAATGTTTCTAATAATAATTACATGTTTTTCTTATTTTTTTTAACAGGACAGTTATGTGTATGGCAACATTTGAATGAAACAGATTGAGCATCATCTTGGATAAGCCTTCTGTTCTTCTGCTGTCAAGTTTCTATTCATAGTTCACATTTATAATCATCTGTCATTTTTTTTTCTGCTTTTCAGTTAAATGGCAAATTTAAACTTTTCCTTTGAGGAAGAAATAAACATTATTGAATCAGTTTTGCCTCATGTATGTATCCCCTGCCATGAAGTTAAGTTGATAAAGGTGTGTCACACAAATAGATAATAATCAACAACCAAATGAACTGTTTAGATACAAAACAATCTTAATATACTGAAAAAGCTAAAGTAATACTTAAAATGAAAAAACGTGCTAAGAATTAAATTAATGTAAGAATTACATTAATGATGATACTGGAGAAGAAGTGAAGAGTAAAATTCATGAACTGGATAAAGGCCAAGTTGAGCTAAATTAATGAGAACCTCAGAAAGGATCCTCAGTAGCCTTGATTAAAGATCCATGTTTAATCTGATATTGAGTGGTAATAGCAAATTGATTGGCTCAAAAATAAACATTATTGTTAAATGTGTGGTCAGTGCAAATTATTCACTGATAAGGTGTTCAAACCAGCATAAGAGAATTGCAATAAATTATATTCTATTACATATAAGTTTACATGTTTCCTAAAGAAAAGCTTAATTTGTAGCCAATTCACTTTGTTGAACCTTTATTCAACTGGACATTATCTAAAGGAAATCCATTTTGTTTGAAGACTTTATGGCTTTTAAAAAATACTAACACATCTACATTCACCAACCACTTTATTAGGTACGCTCTTCTAACATGTGGACCCCTTTTAAACTCAGAACTGCCTAAAATCTTCATGGGCAATGGTCAAAAGCAATTATACTGAGCCCAGTGGGAAGTTAATTTGCATGTCCACTCATCATAAACAACATGCATTTTTACTACAAACAAAATCACAAAACAGCCAAAGTTTGATGAATACGCATCAACAAAGCGTAATATGTAGTAAGACGAGAGACAACACATGGCAATAGCAACATGTATAAAAGAGACGTTATGTCTCTTGGTCTTCGTTGCAGGCACTTTATTCTGACAGCTTGAGGGAAGAAGTTTGAAATCTCTAAAAAGAGGATGGTCTGAGCAAAAGATCACAGAAGTAGTCTTCCTCAGAACCTGCCTCTTATAAAAAGTCCACAAGTTGAGTTCTATCCAAAATCATACCAGCAACTTAAGCCAGGTTACCAAGTCTGGTTTTATTGCCCAGAGACATATTACCATACCAAACAATGGTACAAAACATTTAACTAGATTCAATAGAACTTTTATTAAAAAAAAATCATAATTTCAGATGAAATATTAAAAACTCTTAATATCATTATAAAAGTACAGCTCCAGTTAGACCTTTTATCTGTAGCATCAAAATGTGAAACAGAGGATTGGAGCATTATCAAGAACAATTCCCAAAAATCCTACGACTCTTCACATGTTCAGTGGAAGCATTGTCTTACCACCGCAGGATGGGCGCATTTCCTAAAGTCAATTACCCTTAGTTATCGGAGTGTTGATATTTAAAAATCACTCATTACACCAAATAAAAAAAATAAACTCATCCACAACAGGCCCATGGTGAAGCTAGTCACCATTAAGAAGGAGTATTTTATGAAATGCCTTTTAGCCAGCGTACTACAACAGTCCTTACTGAGATCTGTCAGTTAAAATGTCTGTAAGGATCATGATTATTGATTAATTAATATTCATCAAGAATTATAATTTAAAATCATAATTTGAAAAATTATGCATGGTGGCACTGTTGCCTTGCAGGAAAAAGGTCCTGGGTTCAATTCCCGACCGGGGGTCTTTCTGCATGGAGTTTGCATGTTCTCCCCGTGCATGCGTGGGTTCTCACCGGGTACTCTGGCTTCCTCCCACAGTCCAAAGACATGCCTGTTAGGTTAATTGGTCACTCTAAATTGCCCTTAGGTGTATGAATGAGTGTGTGTGTGGTTGTTTGTGTGTTGCCCTGCGATGAACTGGCAACCTGTCCAGAGTGTACCCTGCCACATAGACTGCTGGAGATAGGCACCAGCCCCCCACGACCCACTATGGAATAAGCGGTAGAAAATGACTGACTGACGATTTATTGAAGCCAAATAATCCTGATATACCATTATTCTGGTCCAAAAACCTTCACCTAACTAACAAGCACCATTCTACACAAAGGGAATAAAAATGACTACCTAACAATGATAATAAAATAAATATTTGCACAATTAGTGTCTATGAAGATCAAACCAGTAGTTTTATGGACAAAATGTGTAATTTGGGTTAAATGGAAAGAGAAATCCTCCTGGAGTGTTGATGTCTCGATTCCAGCGGTCAGCTGATAAAACGGTGAGCTGGGTGCTCTTAGCCACTATCAGCTGATCGCACAAAATCATAAAACTCTGAGCCGGGAACTCAGTGGAAAATCTCCAGCAATACAACTGGAACAAAGAGTGGTCGGGCGAGGCCCAGACCGCAGTTGCCTTGAATGAAAAACTTTTAAAAGTCCAACTTCTAACTCCTGGCTGATTTGGGATCAGCCGGACAAAACATTAACCACCCACAATTCAACAGCAAATCAAATCAAAACACAGCTCAGCATAACATAATTCAATCAGTATTGCAGGCAACAAGTTAATACCTGAGATTAACTACTGGTGATTCTAAATTACCTTAACTGCCTCATCCTGTCCAGACCTCTAAATGCACCTATCCGGTTTAATATGAAAAGAACTCAATTACTTTGAGGTTGATTTCTGCTCTCCACCAGTTGAGGATGGATCAGGTCTGAAGAAAAGGAGGGGAGGGAGATCATGCGTCCGTGATCGAATTAAGGAGAAAAACTAAACGGTAACTTAGTCGACTGAATCAACAAGGAGGGAGACTCATCTCCTTGGACATAGAACATCTGTGGGTTTGTTGTGGCGTGGTCTTCGATCGGCAAAGAAATCCTCTGATCTTCTCGTATCAGACAGATTTTCAGCTTTCAAGCTCTTCCGGGAATGGCCTTGTGAAGCAAAGGTTCGCCTGCCAGCTTTTGTCTCTCCAGATAAGTGCCTCCGTTACGCTGTCCTGTGAGACAGGCTGGAAATGGCACCGAAACTTCATCTCCTCTGGGTTTTACACGCTTGATGACGTCAGAGCCGCGACGTCTGTTGAGCTGCATGTGTCAAATGTGCAGCCAAAATGGATGGCCCCAACAAGTGTATAATTAAACCCACATAATTAAAATAAAGTTTTAACAGCTTATGGTGCTTATTAACTAAAAGATGTGACTGGATAGAACTAAAAGCTAAAGAAAATTTAATAAACAGGAGCTGAGCGCCAGCTTTGGCACCATCCAGGTGATGGAGGTGCAAGAAGTTTAATAACGTGACCACAGCATCTTCAACACCCCTGCAAGACACCCCTGAATGGAAACTGGATCAATAATCAATAATACGGTGTAGATGCAGAACGGTGTTAGAACCTACACGTTACAGACATGAAAGCATCACAAAGTTGCTGCAGATTTCTTGGCTACACATGCATAACGCAAAGCTCCTGTTCCATCACATCCCAAAGGTGTTCTATTGAATTAAGGTCTGGCTGACTTACTAAAATTAGCCATCACAAGATGGGAAAACTGTGGTATTATAGGAATGGACATGCACAACAATAATCCTCAGGTAAACTGTGGCATTAAAACTATAGATAGTTGGTACCAATGGGGCCAGAAGTGTTTCGAGACACTATCTCCCTCACGATTACACCACCACCAGCAGGCTGGACTACTGATACAAGGCAGAATGGATGTTTTCATGTTTTTTACTCCAAATTATTACTTTGCTGTTGAAATGCCACTGATGAAGCTACGATAAATGAGACCAGGTCCACTTAAAAAAAAAAAAAAATTTTGTTTCAGAAAGCTGCAAAGTAGCACAGTCAGCAGCACTGTTTCCTTGTAGCAAGCAGCTCCTGGATTTGAGTCCTGGTCTGGGTTCTTTCTGCGTGGAGCTTGCATGTTATCCCCATGCTTGGATGGGTTCTCTCCAGCTACTCCGGCTTCCTCCCACAGTCCAATAACAAGACTGTTAGGTTAACTGGTCTCTCTAAATTGCCCTTAGGTATTTAAGTACTTCAAGAATGTAAAGCCTACAACTGAAGAGCTTTACAGATAGAGTAAAAACCTAGATAAAACAAAGTGCATCACAAATGAATACAATTTTAAATAAGTAAGCATGTACAATAATCTAAAAATAACAGTAAAAACACAATGTCCTCTAAAGACTCATGCTCTATTTGAATCAAAAGCCAAGACAAAAAGATAAGTTACTTTAGAAGGAAATAATGAAATTTAAAAATGAATCTGAATATGAAGAACAAACCAACAGACCCTCGGTGGCATCAGTTGAAATTGGTCTGTTGCCTGTAAACCATTTTACATAATGACAAAGGATATATAACAATGCAGGTGTTTAATAAATGTATAACATTTATATTACATAAGTAATAAAAGATTATTTCCCTTTTATAATAGAATGTGAAATTAATTTATCTACCGAATCTTGCAAAATACTCTTAGCAATGTAATGTTTTATTAAGCTACAGCCATGTTATTGGGATTTTATCTGAATGATCAACACGGTGTATTGCATAATTGTAAGAGGGGTTGGAAAATGAAATGTGGTTTTCAGACTATTTTGCTAAAAAATATTACAATTGTGGGGCACTGTTATGGTTTGCCAGATATTGGACCCCAGAATGCAGACGAGCAGGCAGCGTGATGGTAAGTGAAAAAAAAGGTTTAATAACAAAAACTCACACTCAGCAGGAGGCAGGAACAAAACAAACGGGCAGGCAAGACAGGCATGGCATGATAAAAAAAAAACAAGACTTGGTTTGAGAACAAGACAAGAGCATGAGAAACTAGACATTAGCATGAGAAATGTTTCCACGACGACTAACTGAACAGGTGTGTATAAATGGAGCATGGTACAGGTGGAAAACAAAACTGATTAACATGGTGCAGGTGAACCGAATAAACTTAATTGACAGACAGAAAAAAATGTGGCTGCTGCAAAAACAGAGACTAATATAAAAACAAAACTTGACAAAATATGAACAAGACTAAAACATGACCAGAAAAATAATAAACAAAAGCATGATTCAAAACTTGAGCAGTGAAAAACATAAGGAAAAAACCTGAAACTAAAAAGCCCCAAATCATAACAGGCACATATGTATACGCTGAGTTTGTACTTATAGAAGAAACATATTTGCTACATTTTACATTTGTGCCATACTCGCTCATGCAGTATGTGGAGCTGAGTGACATTCAGAGGGTGGACAACCCATCCAGTAGGATCTGCAGCATGTCCCACACCTAACACACCAGGTCTCAGTTTTCTTTTTTTTTTCTTTTTTTTCCTTGTACACATCCAACACAGTCCCCTATTTATTATGGAGTTATGGGAGCAGCTGCTGAACCCTCTGAATCCAGGACTATAGTAGCCATAGCTAGTATACGAGGGAGGCAATATTTCCTCATCCTTTCTTTAGACACAAGGCTCTTCCCCAACATCTCCAAAAAAGTATCTATCTCTCGTTGTCGGTTGGATCCATTCATCCATCCATGGTCTTCCTCTTATCCAAGATTGGGTCATGGGGGTAAAAAGGTTGTTGTGGGAAACCCAGAAATCTCCAGGTGATCCTATACCAGAACGGAGAAATAGTAACCAAAGCAAGTCATGGGTCTGCTTGGTGAAATCCTCAGGAGTAAAAAACACAAATGCATTAAAAAACACAAGCACAAGTTTAGTTTAGTTTTCTTTAACTATTGTATTTGTGTTTATTGTATTTATGTTATGTTGTGTTAAAGGTTGTATGGTTATTGTGTAATCTTTCTGTTTGTTTCTAGTGAGACAAATTTTCCACTTGTCCTGGGAAAACAAATGAAAAAAAGCCACTTGGCTAATTCCTGTGCATTTACAGCAATGTCACTTAATGTACATTGTTCTCTGTAAATTAAATTGAATTAAATTAAAAAATAATGCACTTAATTCATAGGTCTATAATTAGGAAAAAATATCAATTTTAGTGTTGAACAGTAAAAATGAAATTTTTTACTTTCATCCTCAAAATTGATACACTAGCATATCATAATTCATGTTTATATTTTAAACTAGCTGTGAGACTAAAGATGTTGTTTTAACAAAAGCCAATAGGACATGTGAGGGGCAAGTTCGCAGGAAGGTCAACCTATCAACCTGTCAAAAAGTTTGATGAAATGTTTCCATGTAAATCTCTGCCGAAAAAGAGCAGTCATGGTGGGCAATTGTCATTTGTCCTACATATATCCTTGATCAATACTGTTGTTAATTCTATATCACACATCAATAGATAAGCATGGTAAGATAATAACATAACATGGTCCCAAAATACACGTTTTATATGTATTTACTGTATTTTAGTTTACTTTACAAAGATCTCATTTAGAAAATGGGACATTGGTTCTCGGAAACCAGCCCTTAGACTATCCATTTTAATAATACAGCAGTGAAGTGGTAGTTAGTGGAGGCGGGTGGATTTACTCCAGTGCCTCCAGTGGCAGAGCAAAGTATTACAAGAAGAAACACTTCTCAAGCCTCTCAAAATGTTCTTTTTCTCATTTGCCTTTCAGAGCAGAACAAAAAACAACTAAAAGTTTAAAAATATTTCCGGCTAGATTTTTTTTAATTGCAGCTCACTTCTAAAGTCATGAGAAAAAGATAATTTGGTCAGACTTAGAAAATGTCTATTATTTTTTTGTTTTCACTTGCCTTTCAGGGCAGAACAAAAAAACAAGACACTGTATGTGTTCCCAGACCAGTAGAGATATATAGTAACCTGAGCAATTTCTGGGTGGTGAGATCCACAGTAGTAAAAAGCACAAATGCATTGAAGGAGCAAAAAAATCAGCAATCATAAAGAACACTTATAACATAAGAATAAAACGTTATGCACTCATTCAAAGGTGTTTAATAGGAAAAAAAGGGTTGATTTTGGTGGTAAACAGTAGAAATTAAATATTTACTTTCATTTCTGAAAATTGAAGGCCTAGCATTTCATACTCATTGTTTATATTTTACACTGTGAGACTAAAAACTGTTGTTTCAATATGAGGACACTTTCTCCTCATATGACTTAAGAGGCCAATCAGTTCTAAAGTGAAGGCTACACAGAAACTAATATCTGACTTATATTTGACATATTCGGGGCTTGTAAAATAGCAGCCCCAAACACGTTACATGCAAAATAACAAATTGTTTGAGTTTTTTTTTTTTTTTGAGACAGAAACATCCATAATAAAAGAGAAACATCTTTTAGCATCAGTTAATTTCTTTACATGTAAGCCTGTCTATGCAAACTCATTCATTTCCTAGAACTGCTTTAAATAATCTAGTAAAGTCCAGCAAGTAGTGTGTGTGGGCTGGGACTGCTGGACATTGTGATGTCACATAGAGTGACATCAGATTCTTTTAGAACTTGTGTCAAAAAGAGAAGAACTTTACCCAGAATTCCCACATTTCTATCTGTGGAGCTGAAAGGGAGAGACAGACTTTAAGAAACTGAAGCAAGATTTCATTTACTCAGCTATAACACAATGAACATCATTCAAAGTAAGTATTTAGTGAGGCAAATAACACAAATTTAACTCCTGGGTAAGATTTTTTGAAGGAACTGTGACAGTAATGTTAGAGCTACTTTTAACAAGATAGACTTTCAGTTTTTCAGCTCGAAATCAAATTGTTTTAGTTACTGTTTAAATTGATTATTGAACATCTCCTAATTGTGCTCTAAGCACTTTTCTGCATGTTTGGCAACCTGTTTGAGTAAACATGTGAGAGCAGAAAACAAAGAAACAGCAGTAAAAATCTGATTAGCAACACTTTGCTCAATTATAGCTTTGAATTTACAAAAACGGACAAAAGAAAGTTTACTGTACCGTCGTGTCATATGTTTGAAATGCTTATTGTCAGAGTCACTGACCACCTTCTCCTGTCTGTTTTTCTTCAGCTAAGTTAAGAAGAAGCCTTAGACTACTTTATAATGGATACTACAACTCTGATGGGTTACCGACCATTTCATACAGAGAGACCAGAGTCAGGTAAGTTGAATCATTAAATATTTTTAGATCTTACAATCATCTGCTGACGAACAAACATGTTTACACATTTGTAATTGTTCCACCTTGGCCCACAAGGAGGTGCAGAAATCGTCGGCCTGTAAAGACGGATAAAACAGAGGTCCCTGTACAAGATAGATTTGACAGCAGCATAAAGGCAAACCAGAAGAAGTACACACTGTTACAGTTTTGGTGGATCGTCATTGTCCTCTCTTTGTTTTATGGTAACTGCTCTCCTTTCACAAACAAACAATTTGGAAGTGTTGTAGAAAATCTGTCTTTTAAAAGCCATGTCACTGACTGTCATTTTCTGCTCATTCCTCCTCATCCATCAGGAAGTACCTGCCTGTTTACTGCCCTGCAATCGAAACCTTCAGAGTCACTTATTACGCCAGCTACAACGGACACGGTACGCTTTTCTGTACATAATCTAAACACTGGTTTAAATTTCTTGCATTGTTGTTCACAGGTCTTAACCCCAGGATGTAAGGATCAGAAAAAACATTCAAAGGAGTTGCATGAAGAGTTGCTGAGTTTGAAGAAAAAGCTGGACTACCTTCTACCATCAGCAGATCTGTTGCCCAACTTTGCTCTGGAATCTCAAGGTAAGCAATTAGTATATCATAAATCAGCGATAAGATCGTAAACCAGATTGCACATTTTCAGTATTAAGGTTTCCTGACTGACATTATTGGTGTTTTGTGTTTGGTACAGGAGCAAGGATTTTACACCAAAGGACCTCAGACACATATCAGAGGGTAGAAGCATGTCGTTGGTTTGGATTACCAATATGGCAACCAGCTGTAGGCCCAAAGATTGTTATACAGGTATGAACGACACTCTAAACATTAAATGAATGTTAGGCTGTGTGGTAATTCTTTTTTTTCTATAAAATATTACGGTGGGATTTTTCTTTTCTCTTAGTCTTGGCACCCACCCTAAACTTTGCTTTTTATTCTTTTTCTGTTCAGGGAAAATCACACCTGCTTCCAGGACAGTGCTGGGCCTTTGCAGGTTCCCAGGGACATTTATCCATCGCCCTGTCCCACAGAGTCTCCATCAGCCATGTCTCCATTGGTCACATTCCCAAAATGGTATCCCCGACTGGCTCCATCTCCAGCGCTCCAAGAGAGTTTTCTGTTTATGTAAGTCATGCATCATGAGTGTCACAACTCTAACAAACCTTATATAACACAAAGGTTTACCTTAGCAATGAATGCAGATGCTACTAAAATATTGCAGCATATGTTCCTACATAACACATAATCTCATTCTAAACTCTGCAGACTCTCTGTCTGCATGGATGAATATTATCTCACTCATAGACTGCGTAAAAAAGTATTGAATTTTCATCTCCAGATCCTTGGGTATCAAAAAATAAATAAATACATGAGACAGTAATGCAAAATGAATGTACTGGGCCCTTATTCAGTAGGACTCTTCATTCAATATAGTCACATTCAATAAATTCGAAAATATGAGGCTCGTTTATCAGATTAAATGTATTTATTGATAATAACTTTTAAGCAGGTATTAAACATCATTTTCTTATTTTCATGCCCAGATTATGGGATTAAATATGTTTTTATTTGAATAATGTAATATTCCAATTTTAAATCTAGAATTTTCATTATTGTAAGCAGAAAAATCATCATAATGCTTGAAGAAACACTTGAAAACATTTGTGTGTGATTAATCTACATAATGTGTTTCACAAAACACATTATATAAATAAATAAAGTTTTTAAATAATAAGCAGATTTATTGAGTATGAATTTAAATGCACTGTACAAGAAGGGGAAACATTAAATGTGACACAGGTGCTTCATAGACAATACATGACTTAATGTTTCACAGAATGTAATTAATTTGTTTATATTTATTCCAACATCAGACATGTTTTGAATACACCAATAAACTGTGCAACACTAACTTTCACAGATATAGAGAAAAGAGAATATTCATCTGGATTTCTATGTTTTCTTGTCCTTCAGGGAAATAAGGATTTGGAAGATGAGGAGAGTCTTTTGGGAACTTTTCTCTATGATGAAGATGGAGACCATCTACAGACCTTCAAACTTCCTGTAAATATGTCAAACTTATTAATTGAAACCCTAATTGAAACCAAGTTTTTACAGAAGCCCAGATCGAGTGTCTCTGCTATGAATATTTTTCTGGTTATTTTCTCAAGATGAGAAAATTATTTCATCATCACAAGAAAACAGAAGCGGTTATCTTGTGATAACGAGATATTTGCATGAGGAAAAAAGCTTCATGTTGAGCTGACAAGAAAATGGTCATTTAAAAATCTGTTTGTGTCTTCTAATCCGATTAATTTCTCTTGCATCTGACCATGGTTTTATTATTTATTACTGATATTAAATGGAAAAAAATAACATAAAAGCCAGACCATTTTATGCTGACAATGTTTCAATTCAAAATGCTGCTGTGAAAGTTGAATGTAAGTCTCTAAGTTTGTTCTTTTTTCATAATTTTGTACTTTTTGTACATTAACATAAACCCTTCATTGAGGTTTTTGAAAACAATAAGAGAATAATCTTTTATAACAAATATATTTATATAGTTTACAAATTACCCTTAAATGCCCCATCAAGCAGACCATAGTTTTACAAAAAGACAAGGAGAAACTAGTAAAGCACAGAGATACAGAAGCACTGAAGAGAATAGCAAACAAAAACTGTTGATTAATTTCAACATCCTCACTGTAGGAGCTCAAAACAACTATTTCTTCCTCATCCAAAAAACTTGGCATCACAAGATAACACTGTTTTACAAGAAATAAAAAAAATCTTGTCTGATAACAAATTACAGTAATAACACATTTCGTTGTATCGGGATTACAACATGATTATTTTCTTGCAATCTTGGCAAAATCTACATAACAAATATTTATAGCAAGGAAAGCTCCACATGGCTTCAGTGTATTTTAATACAGATTTACTTTGTTTTCATCATCTTTTGTATTTGTACCTATCAGTCATCAAACTAACACATCTGATTTGTATCGGTCTGGGCCCACAGGATCGTAAAGCTGGTTCCTTCCGCTTCATGAGGTTACAAGTGAACAGCAACTGGGGCAAGCCTGAGTATACGTGTCTCTATGGCTTTCGAGTGCATGGAAAACTGGCACAATGAACAGGAGGACAAAAAGAGGTTAAAAAAGAGGGTATTAAGTATGGACAGAGGTAAGGATATGTGAAGGTGAATCAGACTGAAAAAGCTAAAAAGTCAGAAGTCATTTCAATTGTTCATGTGGAAATTGTGCTTTTGAAAATTTCTGTTAATGTTTTTTGTCCAATTTCCACAAGATGTTGGCAATTTTCAGTCTGATTCACCTTCACTTAAAGTCCACATCAGGGTGCAACAAAAAGATCACATGAGCGTATGGTTCATACTTTTTCTGGGTTCTTGTATATTTAGCATGTTCTCTCTGTGTTTTCATTGGTTTTTTCCAGGTGCTCTGGTTTGTCTCCCAAACTAAAAATGCATGAAAACAAAATCAGTACAGATATAACAAAACATACCATTAGGTAGCATATATAACTTGACATAACACAGATGAGATAACATAACATGTTATACATAATATTCCAGGCCGTTGCACCCCACTTGTGGAATCCCCTTTCAATGTTTTTATGCCGTGTCGAATTCACTGATTATTTCAAAATACAGCTAAAAACATATTTGTACAGATAGGCTTTTAATTACTGTAATGTTTATAAATATGATGTTTATATTTGTTTTTCTTTTTCTTATGTTTTTGTGAAGCACTTTGTGATTTTATCTGTGAAAGGTGCTACACAAATAAAACTTGACCTACTTGCTTTACTTACTTAAGATAAAATCAGATTATACTGTCTGTTCCATAAAAAGCAGAAATATTCCTACATCCGGGACTCAATAATAAAAACATAAACATTACACACATTTAAAAACACTCTTGTAGTTGAATGTTCTCTCTGAGTTTTCATAGGTTTTCTCCAGGTGCTCTGGTTTCCTCCCAAACCAAACTTGATTTAAGAAGTTTTGATCGGATAGACAACATAAAAAAAGGTAAGTTTAGATAGATAGATAACATTACATAATGTAACACAAGAAAATATAAGGTAATATAAGATAAAATAACATACTATACATGTGATAAGATAAATAAATAAAATATACACATTTAAAAACACTCTTTCAAACACCTTCACAGCAACAGCTAAAACTTAGGATAATATATGTTAACACTAATCTGTAGATCTAAACCAGTTAGAAGTAACATAGACACATAAATGATCAAAATTAAAAACCTTCCGTCTTTGAGTGATACGGGAACACAGCTCTATGTCTTTGTAACTAATGGATAAACTAGGAAAATTCTTCTCTAACATTTTTCATAAAGTTTATACTTTTAGGACTGACTCCAAAGAGCTGCTCCTTCAGGTTGCTGCTATAGGCTCTGACTGCTTGAGGACCAGATACACTGAGCATTATTCATTCACATCTAATTTTCAATTGATTATAATGTGTGCTAATATTGTTATCTAATTTGTGTTTCTTCTTTCAGAGATTCGGAACCAGCTTTGTGTTTATGTGTTTCTGTTCTGTCCTGTCCTGTTTGAAGCCAGCCAGCAGAGGCAGATGGCTGCTCATCCTGAGCCTGGTTCTGCTGGAGTTTCTTCCTTTTCAAAGGAAGTTTTTCTCTCCACTGTTGCCTTGTGCTTGCTCAGGATGGGGGATCAAATCAGATTGAATATTTGATGAGATCCGCTGGTGACCCCTTCGAAGAATCGCCACCTTAACGTGGTGGAGGGGTTTGAGTACCCCTATGATCCTGATGAAGATTTTGTCTTGGGCTTCAGCCCATAGAAGGGCTTCCTATGGCAAGTTGATATCAGGGAGGGGTCAGACTAAGAGCGATTCAATGTTTTCATTGAAGGACAGGCAACAAGATCCGGTGGTTCTAGGAAATAGACTCTAATCTTTAATCTGGTTCTGATGGAGATTTATATCTGTAATTTCTTCCAGATTTTTCTATTTATGCCCTGTGCGAATGGGTGGTGTGTGTGTTTGGTCTTGACAGCTTAGGCAAACAGTTTAGTGTGTTTGGTTAACCTGTGTCAAGGCAGATTTTCCCTAAGAAAGGAAGGCTCACATTTCAAATTAAAGGCATAATAAAACACAGAGAAAGGTGTTAATCATGCAATTAGCTACACAATTTCACCCTGTTACAGATTGAGTTAATGAGCAATGCACCCGTCCCAGATAAGCTGAGCCTTCACCACCTCTTCCCAGAACAAATTATGCCTCACCAAATCCACATCATCCACATAATGTAACATCTTCCCTGCCACCATCCTCAGCCAACAGCCTACCACCCTGAAGTTCCAGCAAAGCCAAACAGACAATCACACTCGAAAACTAAAACATTCATCCACCAACACCAGCACAGGCCAGACTGTATCAAGTAAATTTGGCAACCCTTCACCACCACCCATTTCAGCAAGATGGAGCTTCATGAAACCTGCTGTGATACCAAGCCAGGCCAAGCTACTCCACCAACGGCACCCCCACTGCTCTGACACCAACAGAGTACACCTCTGTACTGACCATATCAATGCAGAACCATTATCATACTGGACCCATACCTGAGCACACATTTTTGCAATGACTTAGTGGTCTTAATCGTAGATTGTACTCGTACTCGTACTTGTCGTCTTCCGCTTATCCGGGACCGGGTCACGAGGGCAGCAGACTCAACAGAGACGCCCAGACGTCCCTCTCCCCAGACACCTCCTCCAGGGGAGCCCAAGGCGTTCCCAGGCCAGCCGAGAGACATAGTCCCTCCAGCGTGTCCTGGGCCATCCCCTGGGCCTCCTCCCGGTGGGACGTGCCTGGAACACCTCCCGAGGAAGGCGTCCAGGAGGCATCCGGTATAGATGCCCGAGCCACCTCAACTGGCTCCTCTCGATGTGGAGGAGCAGCGGCTCTACTCCGAGCCCCCTCCCGGATGGCCGAGCTCCTCACCCTATCTCTAAGGGAGTGCCCGGCCACCCTACGGAGGAAGCTCATTTCAGCCGCTTGTATCCGGGATCTCGTTCTTTCAGTCATGACCCAAAGTTCATGGCCATAGGTGAGGGTAGGAACGTAGACCGACCAGTAAATCGGGAGCTTTGCTTTTTGGCTCAGCTCTCTCTTCACCACAACGGACCGGCACAGCGCCCCCATTACTGTGGCAGCCGCACCGATCCGTCTGTCGATCTCCCGCTCCATTCTTCCCTCACTCGTGAACAAGACCCCGAGATACTTAAACTCCTCTACTTGAGGCAGGAACTCCCCTCCAACCTGAAGAGGACAAACCACCCTTTTCCGGTCGAGTACCATGGCCTCGGACTTGGAGGAGCTGATCCTCATCCCAGCCGCTTCACAATCAGCTACGAACCGCCACAGCGCATGCTGTAGGTCTTGGCTAGAGAGGGCCAGCAGGACCACGTCATCTGCAAAAAGAAGAGACGAAATCCACTGGTCCCCAAACCCGACCCCCTCCGGCCCTTGGCTGCGTCTAGAAATCCTGTCCATAAAGGTTATGAACAGGACCGGTGACAAAGGGCAGCCCTGCCGGAGTCCAACATGCACTGGGAACAGGTCCGACTTAGTGCCGGCAATGCGGACCAAACTCCTGCTCCGCTTGTACAGGGACCGGATGGCCCCTAGTAAAGGGCCCCCGATTCCATACTCCTGGAGCACCCCCCACAGGGCATCACGAGGCACACAGTTGAATGCCTTCTCCAGGTCCACAAAACACATGTGAACCGGTTGGGCAAACTCCCATGAACCTTTGAGCACCCTGTAGAGCTGGTCCAGTGTTCCACGGCCGGGACAAAAACCACACTGCTCCTCCTGAAGCCGAGGTTTGACTATCGGTCGGACTCTTCTCTCCAATACCCTGGCGTAGGCCTTACCAGGGAGGCTGAGGAGTGTGATCCCCCTGTAGTTGGAACACACCCTCCGGTCCCCCTTCTTATGAAGGGGGACCACCACCCCAATCTGCCAGTCCAGAGGCACTGTCCCCGACCGCCACGCAATGTTGAAGAGATGTGTCAACCATGACAGCCCTACAACATCCAGAGACTTGAGGTACTCAGGGCAGATCTCATCCACCCCCGAAGCCTTGCCACCGCGGAGCTTCTTAACCACCTCGGTGATTTCAGCCTGGGTGATGAAAGAGTCAAACCCCGAGTCCCCAGCCTCTGTTTCCACCACGGAATGCGTGATGGCAGGATTGAGGAGATCCTCGAAGTACTCCTTCCACCGCCCGATAATATCCTCAGTCGAGGTCAGCAGTCTCCCGCCCCCACTATAAACAGTGTTGGCGAAGCACTGCTTCCCCCTCCTGAGGCGACGGACGGTTTGCCAGAATCGCTTCGAGGCCAACCGGTAGTCCTTCTCCATGGCCTCACCGAACTCCTCCCAGGTCCGAGTTTTGCCTCTGCCACAGCCCGGGCCGCAGCATGCTTGGCCTCACGGTACCCGTCAGCCGCCTCAGGAGTCCCACAAGCCAACCACAGCCGATAGGACTCCTTCTTCAGCTTAACAGCATCCCTTACTGCCGGTGTCCAGCACCGGGTTCTGGGATTGCCGCCGCGAAAGGCACCGCAGACCTTACGGCCACAGCTACGGGCAGCAGCATCGTAGATTGTATTTTTATTTAATACGAGAGCTGAATTTTGTAAAACGTTAGTCAGTTTAGAATGTAAAAGACAACGAAACATGGTATGCTGTGTAAATATTTTCTAAATATTAGTTAACTTTGACTTTCTTTAGGTAAATACCAAATATTTATTTGCTGCCTTTTAGTGTTTCTGTGTACTGTTTTATAATGCTGTCCTCTTACATGCATGTACGTTTAAATACCAGTTCCCAAGTTTTTGCAATCTAAAATTTTTTTATAGGCATATCAAAGGCTAAGTATAAACACAGGAAATAAAAAATATTGCCAAATACCTTCTTAACTTAAAATCTGTGATGGCGAACAACCCTGGACACAAGAACCTTTGTTATGAAGATTTACCAGTGTTTGATGAGTTGGTAGAAACTGTGGATTCTTACATTTCTTCAGCATGGACTCCAACTTTTGAAGATTTTTGATTTAGCTGACCTGGAATTAAAAAAATTAAACTGAAAGGTCTTAAGTTTTTTAGTTTTTTTTTAAACATATGTTTGTATAACAAATTGTTATACAAACTGCTCAGAACTGTGTGGCCGGTTGATGAACATTCCAACGTATCATCAAGGACAATGGCCTTTGTGACGGTCCTTCACGAATTTACTTTGCACACAATGACATGCACACACATGCACAAGATAAACATATGCAACCCTTCACACCGCCTTCAGCGGATCCCCTGCATGATGTTGTTTTGTATATACTGTATGTTGCTTAGGGGGAAGAAAAGACCAGGATGAACTATGGAGAAGTCCGGACAGACATCCCATCCTACCCCCAGGGTTGACCACAGCAGCGCTGGAAGAAGCACATGGACCGGGACATGCAGGAACTGCACAAATGATGAAGAGTCTTGAGCAGTGGTGGCATCCATACCTGAAACAGACGGTAGGTCATTGGATAAGCTCGTGTAGCACCTGCCAACAATTCAATGTGAGACCCACTCTGAAGCCTGCACCAGATAAGTTCCCTGTGGACCCGGGAGCAGGTAAGGAAATCATCATAGACTACACAGACATGACTGAAAGAGTGAATGGGTTCAGATATCTTTTGGTGTGTGTGGATGCGTTCACCGGTTGGCCAGAGGCCTGGCCAGCAAAAAAGGAAGACAGCAAAACAGTGGTGAAGTGTCTGATTAATCACTACATCCCCAGGCACGGTTTTCCTGCGTAAATCAGGTCAGATAACGGCACACACTTCAAAAATGAAGAACTTAGAGAGGTTGAAAAGTTCCTAGAACTGAGACATTCCTTTGGAACAGTGTACCACCCCCAATCTCAAGGGAAGGTGGAAAGGATGAACCAGACAATCAAAGCCAAATTGGCTAAGATCTGTGCACAGACTAAAATGAATTGGGTCACAGCAATACCTTTAGCCTTGATGTCAGTAAGGAGCTCAGTCAGCCAAAGACATGGGTTGACGCCCCATGAACTACAAACTGGAAGACCTTTTCCAGGCCCAAAAACCAGGTTGCCATTTCTAACTGAATGTGAACAATCTATGTCTCACCGTGATTACTATAGATCTCTCCACAGCTTGGTTGCGGCATTCTCAAAACAGGTGGCCGCCCAACCATCCGAGGCTCGAGCCACCACCTCAGACGCGGAGTGGATCCTTCTGAAAGTCATCAAACGGAAGTGGTCAGAGACCGGGTGGACGGGTCCATTCCAGGTCACAGAGAGAACCTCACATGCGGTGAGGGTCAAGGGCAAAGGAGACATGTGGTATCATTGGAACCAGTGTGCAGCAGCAGAGGCACCACAGAGATCGATGCCAGAGGTCCAGCAGAACCTGACGGACAACACCAGCACACCAGAAGACCTTTCTCATCCAATTCAAGGGGCAGAATAATCCCCTAGGGTGAGAAAGCGTTCATTTACACCTAAAGGTTAGTCTACACCTTAGGTGCACCGTCAGATCAGTGGTCCCACCAAATAGGGGCAGAATAATCCCCTGGTGAGACCACTTAGCTCCAGGTCAGTCTACACCTGTGAGTGAAGACCAGGACATCACAGAAGAGGCAGATGTGATTGAGCTTTCCTCTCTTTCACTGGTGGTCGTAGCTGCTCTCCCACCGAAGAACTGAACTGAACACATATGAACTTTAAAAAAAAAGAAAAAAGATGTATTTTGTGTTTCACCATATTGTTAATCCTTATCTTCCTTTACAGGTACCTTTGAAAAGAATGGGAGATCAAAAGTTAGGACCCAGGCCCCTTAAGGGTTGGGTCATGGGAGGTATAGGTGCTGTATCATTTTTCACTGTTACATTGATTCTAGGATTGTTGTGTTAACTTCCTTTCCAGACATGCTCCAGTCATCCCAGGATCAATAAAAGACAATCCAAACCCCAGGGTCCAGATAAATGCCTCCAGGACTTTTGGGGGAATAGAATTAAATTACACTCTCGGTGCGACCACGACTTTCCAATTTGATCTCTGCGACGTTATCAATTGTAGCTCTAACCAAATCTCAGGCAGCACATGGTTGACGAGGCTCCACTATTACCTATGCGCTAATGTTGAACTCTCCACACACTGTGAGTCCACAAGTGCAGACACACCCACCCCTTTGTGTGGTAGGGGGTGGAGAAATACTATATATTACAGCAGACCATGGAATACCAATATTTTTAACCCTGACCCGACACCTAAACTTGAAGCACTAAACATATCCCTGATACGCGGTAGTTTACCGAAAACCGCCTCAAACGGGCAACAGCCATTTCTTTTAACCCTTAAAGCCTTGACACACAACCCCCTAGGAACACACAACGCCCATTTCATGTTTGGTCTTCGACGAGGATGGAACACACAGAATCCGGAAGGCATCATCAAGATAAATTTCGGAAATCACACCAATCAGGCAGAGTCAGACAAGGGGAAGATAAAGATAGACTACAACACCTTAAAACCCATAGAAATTATCCAGATGTCCACGGGATATACTGAAGATAACCTCTTGCTCCAATGGATAACTCAGACTGCCAAAGAACAAAGTAAATCAGATTGTGTGGCATGCGCGGCTGCAAGACCACATTTAACTACTGATCCTGCTCCTCTGTATCCAGAGGACCAGTGGGGTTATAGCTGTATGCTACAGCTGACTAAAGTGGCTACTCCCACAAACTGTACCACTTTGGCCAGTATGTTCCCACCCATTGCCAATAACACCAGAGCAGGCCCTTTCACCCCTCAACAAAGAAATGGCACATACACTTGCTTTAACTTCACTTCCACAACACCAAAGGCAAATTCCTCGCGATTGGTGTAACATCACAGTGCCAGGCTCAGTGATAGGTCCCTGGGCAAGATCAGGACTCTACTATTATTGTGGAGGACATCGGCTATTAACTAGGATTCAAAATAATTCTATTGGAATGTGTGCCATGTTTAGGTTGCAGGCACCTCTCCTTCTGTTAGGTAAAGACTTTAAGTATCTTCCCTCGAAACATGCACAAAGCACGGCTCTCACTAGGCGATGGCATAGACATGTCATGAAGCGGAGCACAAACGCATTTGACCTGACCGAAGGCTCGCCCACCTACATTGACGCAAGTGGAGTCCCCCGAGGCATACCCAATGAGTATAAATTGGCGGACCAAGTCTCAGCAGGCTTCAAAAACATTCCCATTATTGCAGCCTTTTTTCCGGCAACTCCCAATAAAAATGTGGACCGCATTAATAACATACATTACAATGTTCTTCGAATGGCCAACCTCAATAGAGATGCTGTGGAGGGCCTAGCTGAACAATCTGGCCCCACATCCCTTATGGCTGTACAAAATAGGATGGCCCTGGACATGGTGTTAGCTGAAAAAGGGGGCGTATGTGCTATGTTTGGAGACTTGTGTTGTACTTTCATACCCAATAATACCGCCCCTGATGGTTCCGTCTCAAAAGCTTTAGAAGGGTTAAAAAAACCTTCAGCCACTATGCATGAGCACTCAGGAATAGACAATCCGTTCGAAGACTGGATGACGGGCATGTTTGGACAATGGAAAGGGTTGATTATATCATTGTTTATATCCATTGCTGTTTTTGTAGCTATTATGGTTACCTGTGGATGTTGCTATATACCATGTATAAGATCTTTGATTGTTCGCTTTATTACTACAACCATTGAAGGGAAAACCGCACCTCCTCCTCCTTCCCATATGATGCCTTTGCTTGCGGTTGATGCTAACGAGGAGGAGGACGAAGAGTAACACGTAAGAGTAAGTCACAGGGCTAATACGTTTTTGAGTGCTAATACTTTTTTGAGTGCTAAAACTTGTTTGGGTGCTAAAACGTGTCTGACATGTATTACTGTCTAGGGTGCAAATACTTTTGTAGGGTGTGAAAACTTTTGACAGTGTACTAATGGAATAAAGCACCAATGGACACCCTCCAGTTAGAGGGGACAATACTCCCTGTCAAGATTTAGAAGGTTGTAAGCATCCTTGGGACTACAAAGGCCCGACAGGCAATAGTCCCTGGGCACAGGGCGTGGCATTGGAGGCAGGGTCAAAAAGCATTATGACAAACATTTCCTTCTGCTCCACAGGTTGTAATGACTGCTAAACTCTTTTATTTAGCATCTCCAAGTAGTGGTGAAGTCACATAGGAGACTTCAAAAGGGGGAAATTGTGGAAATATATTATGTGTGTGCATTATTATTATTATGTTCATAACCAGTGTTTTATTATTATGTTCATAAATAGTGTGGGAAATAAAATGTATAACCTGTGTTAGTATAAGACATTGTGCCTTGTTGCCCAAACTTGGCCTTGAGTGTGGTGAAGCAGAAAAATAATGAAGAACTGTAGGGGTAGGAAAAGGATGTGAAAAGATTAACGGGCCAAGTACTCCCTTCTCATATCAGTAGAAAAGCAGAGTGCAGGTGCAGGAAAAGTAAGCAGGATAATAACTTTCTAAATATGGTAGGCCGGAAAAGTTGGTACGTAACCATATGTGTGAAAAAACTGTAATCAGGGCGCTGCCCAGTTTCTTGTGTGTTTTAATAAAAACAATGAGCCCACCTAGAAGCTCCGAAGTCGTCTCGGTGTGTGTTCTGATCACATAAGAGAGCTTCCCCTGGGCCAGGTACTCTGAATTCAATATAACGGTGTCTGAGTGTGTTATTTCAATGGGTGTGAATTATTTCAGCTTACGGTGAATAAACGAACATGTCGAAGACCTCCCGGGGGGGGGTGCTTCAACAAGCCATACTAACTTATTTCACTTGCATAATTTCAGGAGGAAAATGTTCTAAAAGACCTCAGGGCTAAAAAGGTTAACAGAATGGTGAACATTCTTATAAAGAGGGTGACATATGGGGTAAGAACGCTGACAAAAACAATGTGTATGTAAAGACGGAAATGTGTGCATATTAGTCAATAGTTGAGCATAAGTTAAATCCACAAGAGGTATTGTATATTTTCTCTATAAGAATACAAAATAAAATGTTACAGCTTCAAGAAATTACAAACACAAAGTTCAAGTTTACAGTTGTGGTTTATTCTTTATGAATACAATATGCTATAACAGTTTGTGAATACGATTTATTTTCTATGAGAATACGAATTTACATCAGCGACTTGGTGTCACGTGATCTCAGGCTGGTTAGTGGAGCACAGAGTTAGTCGATTCGCGTTGCGCATGCGCTGTCACACTCCTCACTGCCAATAAACGTAGTGGAATGGGAGATAATTCAGGCTAAAAGGAATATTAGGAATATAGGGGAGATACGGGGGGAATCAAGAGTATTATAATTAAGGCATTGTTCTTGTTTTTATGAAATACAAAACTAAAACATAGAATATAGTGGGTGGAGTTATACAATGATGTACAGTAGGTGGCGGTATGCACCTCTGACTTTCTTGCGAACCGCCAGCAGAAGAAGAAGAAGCAGCAGCACTAGCGCCAAGATGACGGACCAAGAAACTACGGTACAAAGCCAGGTAATGTTAAAAAGTTATGGAGCTAAATTTATGGAGCTAAATTGGGGCCATAAAGATTGTTCAAAATTTAACCTGAAAAATAAATGTTTGTTCAAAAGAAAAAAATTCAAACCTGAAAAAAAGTTTGTTAAAAAAAAAACATTTGAACCTGAAAAATTATTTTGAACCTCCCCCCCAAAAAATGTGAAAACTGAAAATAAAGTTTTGCAACTGAAAAAAAAACTGATGTGAAACTGGAAAAAAAAATGTTCAAAACTACTTTTCAGATTCAAGTTTTTTTTTCGAACTTGCAGATTTTTTTTCCGGCTTCAAACGTTTGGCCCTGTCGAAACGTGTGGAACGTTAACCTTATTTTGACTGACGAATCACTTTCGCACACAATGAACACAAATCGCGCCCTCTTTATCTATGCGAATATTTATAAATTTTCACCTACTCAACATGCAAAATTCTACAAACACAGGCATAGCACATCTAAATAAGCAAAATTCAACAAACGGTAGTGGGTATATATTGAATCAACCAGCAGTTTATGGCACAACAGACAAAGGAAATGAGAATATGAGTGGTGGTGTGGTGGCAAGTGGTGGGTGGTTGGAGCGCAGCTCCAACTGTCCTTTATGATCTTCTGATCATAAAACCTCCCCCCAACTCCTGAGCACAAAGGATTCTAACTTTTGGCGGCAAGCTTGCACAGTGAGATTGAAGACAAAGGGGAAATGGAGAATTTTACCATGAGGTCGTTTAACAGTCCAGTCTTACAACGCACCCGCGTTGACTCTCAGATGGTAAAACACAAGCAGCTCTAGGACCGCGGCGGATCCCGATATCAAAATAACACATCAAAGTTTCAATAAGCAAGGTTACATGCACATATTATTCAGAACACATGAGATCCTAACCAGCGATTCTGATCGCTTCTACAACCTCTGACCCTGCCCAGGCCTTCTAATAAAGAAATAAAAGATTAAATAAAAGATGGGTTTTACTTGTTGAAGCTTCCTTCGGGGCAGCGAGTGGGAGGAAAAAAAAAGGGGCTGAGTGTTGTTGCGCGTCCACAGTTACACACCAAGAGAGCGGTCAGTCCTGTCCTTTGTTGCTTTTTGACGAAAGGGAAAAATAGGATCTAACCATCAGCAGTCGACTAGGGATGAAACACGATGGCGGTTTGTTTCCTCGAACTCCGTGTTTTAGTTACGTGTTAACTCACGTCTTCGATCGGCAAAGTGAAATTTCTGGCCTTCTTAGTCCAAAAACCTCAGTTATGAATTGTTCGTTGGCCAACGAGAGAGAGAAATAACTGAAAACTCCACGTGGGATTTTTGTTACTTCCAAGGACGCTCCAGTTGCGTGGCGACCCCGTCAAGATTGCCAGCTGGAAAGCAAGTTTTAAAATGCCCGCCTTCCTATATAGCGTCTTGTGACGTCAGACTTGAGACGCCCCGCCATAACAGTCGTGATGCTTGACGGGATATGGAGGCGCGCACTGTCCGGGATACAAAATGGCCGCAAGCATCAGGAGGCCTGGTGTCTGTGCAAGTAGTCCAATATTCAGCAGCAAGTGGTCCAACACCTTGCATTCAGGGACCGTGGGAACTGGAATTATCTGTAATACATCATCAATATTCTATATATATGTGATTGGTTTTGAAAGATAACATGCTTCACCGATAGAAGCAGCTTACGTGAATACACGACGTGCACCTCAGAGGAGAAAATATGATCTTGACAGATTTGCACAGCATTTTAAGTCCGTGCTGGAGATTTCCCATGCTCTCAACATAAAGCAAAAGAACCGCCAGACTAAGCAGCGGGAATGAAACCAGATGCAAAACAAGCCGGTATTTTCCGAATATCCTGGCATAATTAAGCCTGGACTTGTTTTTACATGGACTGGACTCAGGTTTCGGTTTCTGGTGCATTTTTGATTAAAACGTGTTTGGTCTTCATTTAGTGAAGTGACTCACAGCCAGGGGCAAACTGGCATACAGGGCAACCGGGGAAATCCCTGGTGGACCGCTGGGTTAGGCATTTCTTATTTTGTGAATGTTTAGTTTTTAATAACCGCCTTTCACAGATGCAGGGCGCTGGGCCGGTGGTTCAGCTTGTGGGCCAGTGGTTCAGCCCGTGAATCATCGGCCCACCGCTCTGCACAGACGCAGGGCGAGCGCGACATCAAGTACGGAAGAGGCGACAGTTTCTGGGGCGCTAATATTTTTCTGGACCATTGTGCCCTAAACTATGCCATATCAACCTGTTAAGGATAATGTTTACTTATATGACTCATAGCAGTTTTTTCCCATTTATACCATAATGATATAAAGCATTAGTTCTAATGTTTCCTTTTTGTTACAATAGGATAAGAATGCTCATCGACACACATTACAAGGATAAATGGCCCAAGGTTTGTCATGAATGACCTGTGGCTGGGGCACTGGGTTTGATGGTGGAGCAGGCTGTAACTGGTTTGATTAGAATGCAGCAGCACACTTAGATTAAGGATGGACACCCACTACTACACAACGTACCAGAGAGACACCACAATGGTGACACATAGCCTACTGATAAACACTGAGGGAGGGAACATCCATTGCATCGGAGTGCCAGATATAAAACTACATGTGACCTTCTTTTGGGGCTCTTCCTCATCCTTTCACAGATGGCGATGGTCTGAGATGAGCCTCGGCGCTGATCTTTGTAATCATTCCTCTGCCTAATTTAGATTAAAGGAGCTGAAAGTTAGAAACTGTTTGAGAGTTGTTCCTTTAAGAGTCAGTGTTAGATAGAGTCTGATCGCTTCTGGGGACCAAGGACCGGAGAAACTCCGAGAGGTCTGACCGCCAACAGGGTGTGGTAGCTTGGACAAACCTCTCCTCTGCTCCCGTCAGACAGATCAGCTCTGCTGTGTGCTGGCGAACAGCTGATCTCTAAGAAATGAACATGCACTGCAGGGCGGCCAGCTGAGCCGACAATGAAGAGCGGATCAGAAAAAAAAGCCCGGGCTACTAAAACAAACAGTGGCACTTATTAAAAACTATATATATATATCTATACATATATTTTTATATATAGATATATATACAGGGAGAAAGATAGATAGCAGAGAGATGCACTGTGCACCTCTCTGCTGGATCCCAGACACAAACGGAGATTTATATATATATATATATATATTAATACAGTACAGACCAAAGGTTTGGACACACCTTCTCATTCAAAGAGTTGTCTTTATTTTCATGATTATGAATATTGTAGCTTCACACTGAAGGCATCCAAACTATGAATTAACACATGTGGAATTATATACTGAACCAAAAAGTGTAAAACAACTGAAAATATGTCTTATATTCTAGGTTCTTCAAAGTAGCCACCTTTTGCTTTGATTACTGCTCCGCACACTCTTGGCATTCTGTTGATGAGCTTCAAGAGGTAGTCACCTGAAATGGTTTTCACTTCACAGGTGTGCCCTGTCAGGTTTAATAAGTGGGATTTCAAGCCTTATAAATGGGGTTGGGACCATCAGTTGTGTTGTGCAGGAGGTGGATACAGTACACAGCTAGATAGTCCTACTGAACAGACTGTTAGAATTTGTATTATGGCAAGAAAAAAGCAGCTAAGTAAAGAAAAAGGAGTGGCCATTATTACTTTAAGAAATGAAGGTCAGTCAGTCCAAACAATTGGGAAAACTTTGAAAGTGACCCCAAGTGCAGTCGCAAAAACCATCAAGCACTACAAAGAAACTGGTTCACATGAGGACCGCCCGAGGAAAGGAAGACCAAGAGTCACCTCTGCTGCAGACGATAAGTTCATCCGAGTCACCAGCCTCAGAAATTGCAGGTTAACAGCAGCTCAGATTAGAGAACAGGTCAATGCCACACAGAGTTCTAGCAGCAGACACATCTCTAGAACAACTGTTAAGAGGAGACTGTGTGAATCAGGCCTTCATGGTAAAATAGCTGCTAGGAAACCACTGCTGAGGACAGGCAACAAGCAGAAGAGACTTGCTTGGGCTAAAGAACACAAGGAATGGACACTAGACCAGTGGAAATCTGTGCTTTGGTCTGATGTGTCCAAGTTTGAGATCTTTGGTTCCAACCACCGTGTCTTTGTGCAGCGCAGAAGAGGTGAATGGATGGACTCTACATGCCTAGTTCCCACCGTGAAGCATGGAGGAGGAGGTGTGATGGTGTGGCTGGGCTTTGCTGGTGACACTGTTGGGGATTTATTCAAAATTTAAGGCATACTGAACCAGCATGGCTACCACAGCATCTTGCAGCGGCATGCTATTCCATCCGGTTTGCGTTTAGTTGGACCATCATTTATTTTTCAACAGGACAATGACCCCAAACACACCTCCAGGCTGTGTAAGGGCTATTTGACCAAGAAGGAGAGTGATGGGATGCTGCGCCAGATAACCTGGCCTCCACAGTCACCAGACCTGAACCCAATCGAGATGGTTGGGGGTGAGCTGGACCGCAGATTGAAGGCAAAAGGGCCAACAAGTGCTAAACATCTCTGGGAACTCCTTCAAGACTGTTGGAAAATAATTTCAGGTGACTACCTCTTGAAGCTCATCAACAGAATACCAAGAGTGTGCGGAGTAGTAATCAAAGCAAAAGGTGGCTACTTTGAAGAACCTAGAATATAAGACATATTTTCAGTTGTTTTACACTTTTTTGTTCAGTATATAATTCCACATGTGTTAATTCAGAGTTATGATGCTTTCAGTGTGAAGCTACAATATTCATAGTCATGAAAATAAAGAAAAGTCTTTGAATGAGAAGGTGTGTCCAAACTTTTGGTCTGTACTGTATATATATATATATAAACCGGTGGCTTAGTGGGACGCCGGTTTAGTGGGACGGTGGTTCACTTCAGCCCGTGAAGTGAACCACCGTCCCACTAAGCCAGCAGGATTTCCTCGGTTGCCCCGTATGCCAGTTTGCCCCTGGCTTTGAGTCCCTTCACTAAATGGAGACCAAACACGTTTAAATCAAAAATGTACCAGAAGTGTACCAGAAATCTTATGTTCTGTCAGTGATCAATATACCTGCGAGAAACCTGTTGGACAAACACTCATTTGGTTGGTGCTGTCAGGGAGCATGGATCGACCCAAATACCACAAAGTTCTCAATTACTCCTTGATTTAACTTTATCAAGGTGTGTGAGATGTGAGATAACATGTTCTGTAACTTCTGTCACTCCACTTACTTGTTCACCTAAATGAAAATTATTACAACTGTTTACATTTTATGTCATCTTAAATATCGCTTTTAAAAATGATTGGTTGAACCACAAACAGCAGTTCACTTCACTGAGAAACCATGTCAGATGGGATTTAGGCAATAGCTGATTAGACTAGGAACATTTGAAAATTCAATAATTATTTTAATCTGGTGTATTTTTGTTAAAATTTTCATTAAGCATTTAGCAGCACTCGTAACTCAACTTACAGACCATTACAATCTATATGCACATATTTTATATATTGACATGAAAGAGAAACATCAGTGTTTGTTGTAATAAAATCTTAATGAAATCATAACAAGAACACTTATTCAGTACTTTAATAAAGTCATTAATAAAGTCTTGCAATCACATTCTTTACATCAGACATGACAATAGTGTAACTGTTGGACAGAATCTCTCACTGACTCTTCAGCAATAATGAAGGGGCATCTGCTGTAACCATGGTGACAGAAACATTTCTTGACATCCTGAAGAGCTTCATTCTTTTTTAGCAGTTTGCTGCCCACGTAAAAGACTTATTGAAATCACCCATTATTCCATCCCTCTTCCTAGTTTTTATTTATTTCTATATCTCTTCAGATGTCCTATTTCATGAAGCAGGGAACACAAAATTAGTACAAATGCCTTCAACTCAATACAGACAAATTTTAGATTGCAGCTCTTGTGAGTTCAGAATCAACTTAGACCCGTAGAACTTGTGTTAGAGGTTGTTTGCTGTTATGAAGACATCTGTACTGTAGAAGCTTCTCCTGTTGTCATCATCCATCTTGATCCTCCACTCTTCTGTGCCACTCTGTGTGGAACAGTAGTTGTCCCTGATGACTGAAACGCAAATGACAATAAACAACAAATACAGGGTCAGTTAATCATAACTATCTTATCCTGATGTGATACAAATACACTTGAGAAAGAAAATATTTAATAGTAGTGTGATTTTGAAGAAATAAAGGAAAAACTGTGTAAGTAGAGAAAGAATCAAGAGAACAAAAAAAAAAGCGGACAAATTATTAATATTTAATCACCATTATTAAATTTGGTCACAGAAGGGGGAAATGCAGGGTTGGGATCATTATGCCATGCAGATTTTTTTTGCTGTAAGAGAGATTGTTGCACTTCCCCTATGGCAAGGAAAGAAATAATTTTGACAACCCTGACTGAGGTCCAGAAACTTTGTTTTACTGCAAAATACAAGCACCAGCACAAAATTATGTTTTAACTGTGCAAAACCAGAACATAGAGAGTAAATTATATATAACTAGATTTTTTTTATATCTGGAGTTAAACATGCATAAAAAAATTCAAAGATGGACAGAGGGAGTATGACAGATCGTATGGCAAACCTGCACTAACCTTAGTGTGAAAATACATTGGTTTTCGTCCAGAGGTCAGTGAAAGCCACCAGGATACTGTTGGTTGATGACATCTGGAAGCAAAGTACTAAAAACCAAAGAACGTCTCTCACTAACTGAGACTTGAGTCCTGTCATTCAAGATAAAAAGTCATTCAAACGAGTCTCACTGAACAACAGAATAAGGATAAATATTATTAATACATAAAACTTGTTTTTATGAACTTACATATATGGAGTGTAATAAGTGCTTAAAGGGCAAGTGCCTGACACCAGTTTCTGTACTTTCAGTTTGTTCAGCAACAATGCTTTGAATACCTTGTTGCTATATAAATAAACTTGACTTGACTTAATAATGTAATTGTTTAATAATGCTCTGTTGTACAGGGGTTGGACAATGAAACTGAAACACCTGGTTTTAGACCACAATAATTTATTAGTATGGTGTAAGGCCTCCTTTTGTGGCCAATACAGCGTGAATTTGTCTTGGGAATGACATATACAAGTCCTGCACAGTGGACAGAGGGATTTTAAGCCATTGTTCTTGCAGGATAGTGGCCAGGTCACTACGTGATACTGGTGGAGGAAAACGTTTCCTGACTCTCTCCTCCAAAACACCCCAAAGTGGCTCATTAATATTTAGATCTGGTGACTGTGCAGGCCATGGGAGATGTTCAACTTCACTTTCATGTTTATCAAACCAATCTTTCACCAGTCTTGCTGTGTGTATTGGAGCATTGTCATCCTGATACACGGCACCGCCTTCAGGATACAATGTTTGAACCATTGGATGCACATGGTCCTCAAGAATGTTGCGGTAGTCCTTGGCAGTGGACCCGCCCATCTAGCACAAGTATTGGGCCAAGGGAATGCCATGATATGGCAGCTCAAACCATCAATGATCCACCCCCATGCTTCACTCTGGGCATGCAACAGTCTGGGTGGTACGCTTCTTTGGGGCTTCTCCACACCGTAACTCTCCCGGATGTGAGGAAAACAGTAAAGGTGGACTCATCAGAGAACAATACATGTTTCACATTGTCCACAGCCCAAGATTGGCACTCCTTGCACCATTGAAACCAACGTTTGGCATTGGCATGAGTGACCAAAGGTTTGGCTATAGCGGCCCGGCCGTGTATATTGACCCTGTGGAGCTCCCGACGGACAGTTCTGGTGGAAACAGGAGAGTTGAGGTGCACATTTAATTCTGCCGTGATTTGAGCAGCTGTGGTTTTATGTTTTTTGAATACAATCCAGGTTAGCACCTGAACATCCCTTTCAGACAGCTTCCTCTTGCATCCACAGTTAATCCTGTTGGATGTGGTTCGTCCTTCTTGGTGGTGTGCTGACATTACCCTGGATACTGTTGAGGCTTAAAGCTTAAAGTGTTATTGTTTTTACCATCACAAGATGTGAAGAATTGTTCACTCTGAGTAAACATACAAGCTGATTACATTAGGGAAACTTCTTGGCGAGAGGAAAAAGCTAATGGGCTTGTTAGTGCAGTTCAGCCAGGAAATCTCACGACTGCAGTTAGGTCACTGTGACATTGGAATTCAGCATCCAGATAAGTCATGAGAATGTTATTATAAAATGTCACATAGCCCAATTTGATGTTTTCCAGATTTTGGGCTGAAGTTGTATTCCCGGAAAAGTAGAGAAAGCAATTTTGTGTGTGTGTGTGCCTGCACACACGCAATGTTGTGGGTGCCAAGATGTGTTGCGTAAATGAGTATGATGTATTTCAATTGGTCAAGAGGATCCAAATACACACCAATGCTTTGTATCTGTATAAAAAGTCGCCCGTTGAGAACTGAGGGTGGGAGACTTCTGGAATTGTTGTGAAGATGTTTGTGCGCTTTGAATAAAAGTTCCCCCCGTGAGGACTGTGTGTTGAGAGAAATAGTCCTGAGTACTGTGATAACTATTTAGTTCAGTGATCAGACCGCCTGCTCCTAAATATTGGTGGCCCGTACAGGGAGTTCAATCTACCGGGAGAGGGTTGCGGTCACCCCCTCTGGAGAGCGGGGCCTGGCGGGCTGTGGTTCAGGGCCCACAACGGGAGAGGGTGAGTTCTTGTCTCCTTTCTTGTTGAAAGAATTTCGGCTGGCCGGGCCCCTCAACTGGAGGGGTGTAGATAGAGACTTTGGTCTCTCTCTTTTTCTCTCTTCTCACAGTCTTCACGGATTCCTGCATGCAGGAAGACTGTCAAAAAACAAAAAGTTGGAATTCGCTAAGGCAGTCTTAAAAAGAGTAGTGCGCACCCCCGGGTGGGTCGTGGTTGCCAAGGCAGGCATAAGCTTATTATTTAGTACTTGGCGAAATACTGAATCTCCCCAAGAATTAATCCTTCTTGTTTAAGAGACAGCTAATTCATATATATATATAAACTTGTTAGAAGAGGTATGTAGGAGACCTTGAGAAATTAGGATTTAATTTGAAGTAAGAGAATTGTGCCTCTGTGTGATGTCCGGAGGGCAAAAAGAGCTGGAAAAGGCCATAGCTGTTGAAATTTTACATGTACATGATTCGGAGGTTGCAATGTTGATTGCAGTGTTTTATTTTTGTTTGTTTGAGATCTCTATGGTGAGCAGTGGTGATCTGTGTTCTGCAGAAGTAGTAATGTGATCTTGTTAAAAAGACCAAAGTGAGTTAAGCAAACAATTAACTCGTGAGCTTACACAAAGTATGAGAATTGATAAATTGGGACATCAATAATACTATAAATTGGGTTTAAACTCCCTGGGAAAGAACATTAGGTGTGAGTATGAGAGTGTGAAGAACGTATGAAGTTGGTGTGGTTTATGAATGGCCTTGATCAGCGCTGATTGAGTGAAAGGCAGGGTGTTGATGGGTATTTTGTGTGTGATGCATGTAAAGCGTATGAAAATGTTCATGTGTTGGCCATGTGCGCATTGCTTTCTCGGGTTCCATTGTTCTGTTCAGAATGATAACTGTGAGTGTCTAAATTAAATCTGTTTTCCTCTTCTCAGCCTGGAAAGCACACACACACACACACATACACACACACACACACACACACACACACACACACACACACAGTCCAAATTCCACCCCCCCTCCCTTTTTCCTCTCCTTCTTTCTCTCTCTCTCTCTCTTTCCCCCAAATTTTCCCCCTCTATCCTCCTCCTCTTTCTCCTCCCTCGCTCCTCCTTTCTCTCTTTCTCTTTCCCTCTCCTCCTATTTCCCTCTTCCCCCTCTCGTTCCTCTCCACCTCCCTCTCTCCTCCTTTCGCTCTACTGCTCCTCGCTCTCTCCCCCTCCCTCTCTCTCTTTTTCCTTTTTTCAAACCCAACCCCCCCTTTTCCCGTCTCTCCCAGCTCACTCCGTCTGCCCCTCCCGTGGAGTAGCACACGAACACGATCTGCGATTGTGCCGTTTTCTTTTTTTTCAGCCTGCCTGTGTGGTTCAATTTAATGTATTTGTCTTAGGCTAAAGTAGCAATTTGTAAAGCCAACTTGAAAAGTGTGTCATTTAACAACTTTTGTAGTAGCTTTCGTCAGTGGACTGGTCTCTGAAGTTGGTTTGTTTAAGCGTAAAAACTGAGCTGCATAGGAGACAGATGAGATTTTTATATGTTTAGGTAAATCAACAGATGATAAAATAAAAGTATAAAAGACCTTTTTATTGCCCACATTGGGTAAAAAGGTGGTGCAAACATTTTAATCAAATAATTCACTCAATGATAAAAAGCACCATGAGCAAAACATACTTGAGTTTACTTTACGTTACTAATTTTGTTTTACATTAAAAGAGCATACCATACAATTAAAATAAAAATACGAAGCAACCAGCTGCTTATCAAGTTCAATATTATTAAAGTATCTGAACTGCATAAGGCTTGATTAGGATACAAAGAGTAAAATCAAGACTCATTTGATTTGAATAAGACAATATTAAATAGTTACTAAAACTAACAACAATAATAGGAAAATAAATATATTTAAAGAACACTAAATTGTTTGGAAAAATGCAAATAATCTTTTTAAGAGGACAAAAATGAGCAATCTGCCAACAGTGATCATCAGGTGTAAGAACCAAGAGTATGCTTCAAAGATCCCAAAGATTGGGTGATTGGTGTTCTGCAGAGATGTTAAATTAATCCTGTTAAAGGGATTGGAGTCAATAATCTAATAATTAGAAATGTGTGCACACATAAAAAGTTTTTAAACTGACTCGGCTGACCATCAAACTATTAATCAGGTCAGTGGACCCCGGGGGGCATGAAAGGGTGTGAAACAAGGATGAAAAGTGTGGATGAGATGTATGAATGAAAAGGCTTGGATCCGCAGCGTATGGCAGATAGATGAATGGATGAATCTGTTGGAATAATTGAATATAGATTTATCTTATATTTTCTCCTATTCTTTAACTTGACTATTTGATCTCATAACCTTTCATGATGTTTGTGTGAGTAAAGGATGTGTGAGTTTGTCTGCAGGCAAAGGTCATAAATGGTGCTGAACTAGCAGAGAAGGAAGCAGTCCAGTTGAGGAGGTCATAAAGATGAAGGCTGATTACACTCAACAAAAGGCACAACTGACCCTACAAGTTGGAGGAGACTGTGGGAAATGTGTTGTTAATGTATAAAGCTGTTTATGACCTGTTTACGATGCAGCTGTTTTCCCCCATCCTTTAGAGAACAATGTTTTTGTAAACTAGGGACCCCCGAAAGACAATAAAAAGAGGAGGCGGTCGGATAGGCTTCAGAGCGGTGCGAGATCTGTAACTGAGCATATCTTGACCGTTTCTCCTCGCAAAGCGAGTAAAAGAAACTAATACTTTGTCTCTCTTTTCTTTTTGTGTTGTTATAAGTATTGTTAGGTTGGTTAAACCTGACATTAATTTGGTCCTTCGAGAGCCGGATTCCAACTACGCCTGATGGTTCCAGCGGGTCGGTAGACTCCAGGAAAAGTCCGTGCGCATGGCTGTTTTCATCAGGAAGACACACAGACCCTTTGCGGGTCTGGATTTCGGCCCGCCCGCTGGGATCTGACGGCTGACGGAACTCTGAGAGAGAGGAGAGGACAAAGTGGTGAGTTGAATCTGGATTTAAAACAAAAGTGTGACGAATGACTGGGGGTCATTGCGTGAAATAAGAAACAAACCCTGTAAACCTAGGCACTAACAGGTAACAGCAGTGCGCCGGAGTCCTGCTTAAAGTATTAGTGAAAATACTGAAAATTCCGTGATCCAGGATGGCGGAGTCCTTTGAGTGTTAAGAAGTATTTTCAAAAAAACAACAAAAAATACTAAGAAAAATCTGCGTTTAAATGTGTGCATGTGAGAAATAAATGGAGGATTTAAACCACTAGGTTTTACCTCATACCAAAGCAGTAGGATTGAAAGTGACTAACCTTTGTGGAAGCAAAGGCAAGAATTCTCCACTCGAAAGAGTTGAAGTGAGAATTACCACAAAAGGAGATTTTTCTGTCACCCTACTGAGCAGAATAATCCAGTATTTAGAATACCCTAGGTATTTATATGCTGGACCAAATTTAAATCAAAACATGGGAAAAGGGTGATTTAAATACACTAAAATGAATAATAATGTAAAGATTGGAAATTTATGGAAGCACAAAATCAAATTAAAATATTAAAATTAAATATTTAGATAAATGGATAACCACATATTATTATGATGGTTGTTTAAACTCAAAAAAATTTGGTGATTTATAGGATGCAATAATTAAAAGTACATTAAAAGTAAACATGATTTAAGAAAAATGGACAAAGAAGGTTATGAGGATGTAGATAATTGCTTAAAAGTAACTAAAAAGAGAGAGATGTGATGCAGGAGAAAAGAATGGACGTTTTTGTGGAAAGCAGAAAAGGTCAGAGGGCTAAGAAGTAATTTTTGATGGACTTGCAAAGTGGAATAGCAGGACAGAAGAAGGGGAGTAAAGAGTAGGTGGAAAGTTTTTGTTTTGTACCAAAGATCTGATGAGGTTTGACAGGATTGGATGGGCTAAAATGAGTCCCTTTGGTGAATAAATCCATCCCCACCATAGCTGTACCTCATGTATGTTTTATTTGTGTTTATTTTTTATTATTATTGTTTTGAGACGCTGAAGGCTGTTGATACAGCGTGTCACGGAGGTTCATGGCATGACATGGGTTTTTTCTGTGTAACCGTAGAAAATATTTTACTCTTTTTAATAGCCAGAGTGAAACAAAAAGAGGAATAACCTTTTGAAGAATATAGGATTAGACTGACAAAAGTGTTTAAAATACATAGTGGTCTACAATAAGCAAGGAGCTTATTAACAGCAGTTAGAAAATGCACTACATGCTGGTTCCAGGGATGCAATTAATACCTGGGTAAGGAGATATTTTATAGGGTTCCCCACAGCAAATCTAGAAAACTATGTAAATCATGCCCTCCATGCAGAAAAAGTAATGAAGGATAAAAAAGAAAAAAAAGGAAATAAATAAATAAATAGGCAACACCTTTTTTTTTTTTTTTCAGCAAGAAGAAGAAGAAGAGCAGATTTATTATTAAAACAACAGAGGAAGAGAAAAATTTAGAGGCAGAGGACAAAAACCGCAGGGGTCAGAGAGGAGTGAGCAGAGGAGATTACAGACAAATAACATCAGGGTGTTGATGTTAAAAAAGGAGTAGGACCACCTTATTACCACTATTAACTGGATGTTCTGAATAAGCCACCCCTAGACGTAGGGACAGCTTTACTAACAGAAGGAAGAAATGTTATTACTCAACTACAAGATCAAATGACACCAGATGATCTACATATTACCATGTGGTATAAAAATACTCCTGGACAAGATAAAATGTATGAAGAAGTATTAAATAAAGTAACCCCTATAAAAGTCATGGTAACTTATGTTTATACAGATAGGAAGAGTACGTCAGTTGCTGAAGTAGTGTTAGAGGAAGACACTAGGAAGCTCTGCAACATGTAGTCACCTCCACAAATATCTTTATTCAAGGATAAAGAACTCAAGTAGCATGATATGGGGAGAATAGTGCAGAGGGGAAAAGATGTCACAGACTGGTTTGCAACAACAATGAATACAGAAACTAGTGCATCCACAGGATTAATTAGAAAATTATTATTATGGACAGTGACAGTGCAGGAAGGGATACATTTGCATACAAAACAACAATGAGAAATATTCCTTACTGAACAGGAGGAACAGTTTTTGAATGAAGTCGCTGATAAGTTATGGTCAAAAGACCCAACTGATGTGGGTTTAGTAAAGGAGCATTACCTGTTCAAATTAGAGCAAAAACAGAATACAGGCCCAGAGTAAAACAATACCCTTTGAAATATGATGCTCATGAAGGAATAAAACCAGTAATAAAGGATTTAATAACTGCAGGGGTGATAATAAAATGTGAGGATTCACCAGGTAACACCCCCATTTTTCCAGTTAAAAAACAAGCTCCATCAACAGGAAAGATAGGCAGTTCTGGTTTGCATTTACCTTTGAGGGACAAAGATATACTTATACCAGACTACCTCAAGGTTACTGTGAAAGTCCAACTATATACTTTCAGGAAATGAGTGCAAGTATGGCCAAGTTTGACCCTCCAGGAGGTAGTCAGAGTTGATTATATGTTGATGATGTGCTATTAGCCTGTCCTGATGAGGAGACTTGTAAAAATGACACCATAGCATTATTAAAACATTTAACAGAAGACGGGCACGAAGTCAGTAAAAAGAAACTTAAATTGTGTACAAATGAGGTTAAATACTTAGGTCATAATCTTAGCGCAGGGGGACGCACAATTGTAGAAGAAAGAAAGACTGCAATATTACAAGTTCTAAAACCAGTAACAAAAAAGCAAATGATGTCCTTCCTTGGACTAACTAATTATTGTAGAAACTGGGTGCCAAATTATGCAGAAATAGTAACTCCATTAAACAAATTAATGTATGAGGAAGAGCTGAAAATGACGTCTAAATTGAAATGGAGTGTAGAAGCTGAAGAAGCATTTACCAACATAAAATAAGCTCTTGTTTCCAGTACTGCTTTAGCATTACCAGACTATAGTAAACCGTTTGTTCAGATGGTAGATTGCAAGGGACATTTTATGACTTCAGTTCTGGTTCAACAACATGGAGATAAAATGAAAATAATAGCCTATTTCTTTTCAAAACTAGATAGTGTTGCGTGTGTGCAACTATATTACGCGAAAGTTGTAATTGCAGCCTAAAATGACAGTTGCAGTGCTACAATAGTGTTGTTTCACCTTTTAACCTTAAGAGTTTCCCATGCAGTTTCAGCATTAATACTGCAGAATTAGGAAAAAAAAGAAGAAAGAAAAAATTAGAAGTGATTTGCAGGATCACGAAATAGTTTATGTGAATGATTTCTCTAAAACGATGAGAGGGAGAAGACACAAACAGGATATGCATTGGTGACAATGGATAGTGTTAGAAAAGATGCAACAACAAAGCTCACTACAGGAGATAGAAATGTGGAAAAAACATGGAGCTGCATTAAAAGATAAAAACTATATATGACCAGATAATAAACCTGTCCTACCAAAGAACCTATAAATGGAAGCAATATTTGAGCCATCGTGTTTCATAATGTCTCAACAGGGGGAATAGTAGGACAGATATATTAATATTATATAACATATTGATTAAATTCTAAAAATTCTTATTAAAAACAATTTTTGTAAAACATGTTTAGCATGTGTAAAACATAATCCACAAGGGAATTTAAGACAACGAAGGGGACAATTTTCAAAACTAAGATACCCTTTTCAAACAATTCATATGGAATTTATTGAGTTAAATCACAGTGAAGTGAAAAAAGTTCTGTTTAATTATTATAGATGCATTTTCTAAATGGATAGAACTATTTCCAACTAAACATTACAAGCACTTCAGGGTTAACACCCTATGAAATGTTATGTGGAGGACCATACAGATTACCACAGTTAAAAAATAAGTGGGAGTTAGATGAAGAAGCTAACCTAGTTGATTATATGAGGAGTATGTTAGAAAGCAACAGAAATAAATTTAAACTAATGAGGAATGTTCTATTTCCCAGCAGGAAAACTAACTAGTGAAACCAGGAGACTGGGTGTTAATAAGGAGTGTAAAGAAGAAACATTGGTATTTCACCTAAGTGGGAGGATCCATATTAGGTATTATTAACCACTGCAAGGGCAGTAAAATAACTGAGAGATCAACCTGGATTCAGCTGACACATTGTAAAAAGATCATTTTGGTTGAAAGCTCCGTCAGGGGAAGTGATTTATAGACTGATAATAGGGTGGACCCAGACATTTAGAGTCTGGAGAGATCTGAAAGTCAGTGAAGACAATTAAGACACTGGAACCATCTAGAGGAGTGAAAATTTCAGCCAAAATGATTTCTAGATGGATGAACAATGTTTTCCGATGCTGGGTGGTTATATTTTTTTTCTTATATTGATTTTTATTTTTCTGGTATTTCTGGAAACCAGTCAAGATGAATTAGAATGTAACAACATCTGTTATGAGTTATATGAAACAAATAGTGCTAAATCAAGGTAGGTAAGATAACCTAACTATGTGTACTAAACAAACTTCTTATACTTATGGTATACAAGTGTGCGTGAAATCTAAAACCATAGCTGTGGTGCTGATCCCACTCATTAGCTTGACTAAACGAGGAAGGAAAGGACAGGATTATAGAAGTTATAAATGGTACTTAACTAATGATAGAAGAGACACCTCATGGTCCATGATGGTAGCTGATGAAAGAAATAATTGGACACCAGAGTGGGGCACCACCGCTTATGTTAGTTATTAAAAGAAGTTGTTTAAGTTCCATAAAGCTGATAATGTAATCCAGGTAACAGAGCGAAGAGAGTGAAAATTATGTTAGGAAAGTTAACCACAGATGACTAAGTTCCAGGTTATTACAGGAGTATCAGGAACAAATAATAACTGGTTATTGATGGTAGAGCAAGCGGCTAACATGACTAAAAGAGATTGTGTTGTATGTATGGGTCCCCGGCCTTTATTATAAATAATTCCAGCTGTGATACCACAACTCTGTGTGATGGAAGTAATGAATCAAACTAATCCTAATGAAATGTGTCAGTACAAGGATTCTGTTTTTTTCTGTAATTAGAGCAGATAAGGATAAATCAGTTTTCCATAAGCGAGTCACCACTGGAAACTATACATGTATAAATATGACAGCGAGAGGTAATAAATTGGGAAATCTCATTGCAATATGGTGTATTACAATTGTAAAAGTAAATAAGTATTTTAAACTAGTCTCTAGAGGAGATATTTGGTGGTGGTTGTTTGATTGATTACCTTCAAAAGTAACAGGACTCTGTGCTTAATTACTTTATGGTTATATCCTATGTTAGTAGATGAAGTAACAGATGGACTATTTAGTGTTAAATCTACATGATTGGTGTGATAGAAAGTGCAGAGCAGTAGCTTGGCAGACTGAGGGAGACTCTACATACATAGATGCTATAGATGAAGATAAATTAACTGATCAAGTAGCTGCAAGATTTGAATCAAGTATCTGTTGGTGGTGTATGTTGAACAGAAACGTAGACAGGATCAATTATATCCATTACAATGTACAAAAACTAGGAAATTGGACACAAAGCGGGTTTGAAACTGTCCATGATCAATTGGCTTAAAACTTCCCTGATGGCATTCCGGAATAGAATTGCTTTGGACATGTTGTTAGCAGAAAAAGGAGGAGTTTGCGCTATTTTCGGAGAAAAATGTTGCACATTTATACCTAACAACACTGCTGCTGGCTGATGGCAGCCTAACGAAAGCCATAGAAGATTTGAGATCTCTAAATGGCAAAATGAAGGAGCATTCTGGAGTAGACGCCTCGATGTGGGACTCCTGGCTGGATATGTTTGGGAAGTATAAAATTTTAGTATCATCAGTAATAATTTCCTTTGCAGTGTTTGCTGCAATTTTGACATTGTGTGGATATTGTTGAATTCCCTGCTTTTGTACTCTGTTAACCGTCTTATCACCACAGCTATTTTCTCCTATGGAAAACAGAGTTATACAACTCTATCCGTTATTTAAACATCAGGATGATGAAGATGATGAGGATGGGACTGACCACTTTTCTGACTTGTACCCAGATCCATCTCTATATGATTCTGTGATTGAAATGTCAGTAAGTACCTCTGAGTATAATTGTCTTTGTACTCATGAAAATAATCTTACAGTTAAAAAATCTGACAGACGTGGCTGTTAAGTGATATGAGAATATGAGCAGATATAAGATATACAGGGGGGAAATGTTGGAATAATTGAATATAGATTTATCTTATATTTTCTCCTATTCTTTAACTTGACTATTTGATCTCATAACCTTTCATGATGTTTGTGTGAGTAAAGGATGTGTGAGTTTGTCTGCAGGCAAAGGTCATAAATGGTGCTGAACTAGCAGAGAAGGAAGCAGTCCAGTTGAGGAGGTCATAAAGATGAAGGCTGATTACACTCAACAAAAGGCACAACTGACCCTACAAGTTGGAGGAGACTGTGGGAAATGTGTTGTTAATGTATAAAGCTGTTTATGACCTGTTTACGATGCAGCTGTTTTCCCCCATCCTTTAGAGAACAATGTTTTTGTAAACTAGGGACCCCCGAAAGACAATAAAAAGAGGAGGCGGTCGGATAGGCTTCAGAGCGGTGCGAGATCTGTAACTGAGCATATCTTGACCGTTTCTCCTCGCAAAGCGAGTAAAAGAAACTAATACTTTGTCTCTCTTTTCTTTTTGTGTTGTTATAAGTATTGTTAGGTTGGTTAAACCTGACATTAATTTGGTCCTTCGAGAGCCGGATTCCAACTACGCCTGATGGTTCCAGCGGGTCGGTAGACTCCAGGAAAAGTCCGTGCGCATGGCTGTTTTCATCAGGAAGACACACAGACCCTTTGCGGGTCTGGATTTCGGCCCGCCCGCTGGGATCAGACGGCTGACGGAACTCTGAGAGAGAGGAGAGGACAAAGTGGTGAGTTGAATCTGGATTTAAAACAAAAGTGTGACAAATGACTGGGGGTCATTGCGTGAAATAAGAAACAAACCCTGTAAACCTAGGCACTAACAGGTAACAGCAGTGCGCCGGAGTCCTGCTTAAAGTATTAGTGAAAATACTGAAAATTCCGTGATCCAGGATGGCGGAGTCCTTTGAGTGTTAAGAAGTATTTTCAAAAAAACAACAAAAAATACTAAGAAAAATCTGCGTTTAAATGTGTGCATGTGAGAAATAAATGGAGGATTTAAACCACTAGGTTTTACCTCATACCAAAGCAGTAGGATTGAAAGTGACTAACTTTTGTGGAAGCAAAGGCAAGAATTCTCCACTCGAAAGAGTTGAAGTGAGAATTACCACAAAAGGAGATTTTTCTGTCACCCTACTGAGCAGAATAATCCAGTATTTAGAATACCCTAGGTATTTATATGCTGGACCAAATTTAAATCAAAACATGGGAAAAGGGTGATTTAAATACACTAAAATGAATAATAATGTAAAGATTGGAAATTTATGGAAGCACAAAATCAAATTAAAATATTAAAATTAAATATTTAGATAAATGGATAACCACATATTATTATGATGGTTGTTTAAACTCAAAAAAATTTGGTGATTTATAGGATGCAATAATTAAAAGTACATTAAAAGTAAACATGATTTAAGAAAAATGGACAAAGAAGGTTATGAGGATGTAGATAATTGCTTAAAAGTAACTAAAAAGAGAGAGATGTGATGCAGGAGAAAAGAATGGACGTTTTTGTGGAAAGCAGAAAAGGTCAGAGGGCTAAGAAGTAATTTTTGATGGACTTGCAAAGTGGAATAGCAGGACAGAAGAAGGGGAGTAAAGAGTAGGTGGAAAGTTTTTGTTTTGTACCAAAGATCTGATGAGGTTTGACAGGATTGGATGGGCTAAAATGAGTCCCTTTGGTGAATAAATCCATCCCCACCATGGCTGTACCTCATATATGTTTTATTTGTGTTTATTTTTTATTATTATTGTTTTGAGACGCTGAAGGCTGTTGATACAGCGTGTCACGGAGGTTCATGGCATGACATGGGTTTTTTCTGTGTAACCGTAGAAAATATTTTACTCTTTTTAATAGCCAGAGTGAAACAAAAAGAGGAATAACCTTTTGAAGAATATAGGATTAGACTGACAAAAGTGTTTAAAATACATAGTGGTCTACAATAAGCAAGGAGCTTATTAACAGCAGTTAGAAAATGCACTACATGCTGGTTCCAGGGATGCAATTAATACCTGGGTAAGGAGATATTTTATAGGGTTCCCCACAGCAAATCTAGAAAACTATGTAAATCATGCCCTCCATGCAGAAAAAGTAATGAAGGATAAAAAAGAAAAAAAAGGAAATAAATAAATAAATAGGCAACACCTTTTTTTTTTTTTTTCAGCAAGAAGAAGAAGAAGAGCAGATTTATTATTAAAACAACAGAGGAAAATTTAGAGGCAGAGGACAAAAACCGCAGGGGTCAGAGAGGAGTGAGCAGAGGAGATTACAGACAAATAACATCAGGGTGTTGATGTTAAAAAAGGAGTAGGACCACCTTATTACCACTATTAACTGGATGTTCTGAATAAGCCACCCCTAGACATAGGGACAGCTTTACTAACAGAAGGAAGAAATGTTATTACTCAACTACAAGATCAAATGACACCAGATGATCTACATATTACCATGTGGTATAAAAATACTCCTGGACAAGATAAAATGTATGAAGAAGTATTAAATAAAGTAACCCCTATAAAAGTCATGGTAACTTATGTTTATACAGATAGGAAGAGTACGTCAGTTGCTGAAGTAGTGTTAGAGGAAGACACTAGGAAGCTCTGCAACATGTAGTCACCTCCACAAATATCTTTATTCAAGGATAAAGAACTCAAGTAGCATGATATGGGGAGAATAGTGCAGAGGGGAAAAGATGTCACAGACTGGTTTGCAACAACAATGAATACAGAAACTAGTGCATCCACAGGATTAATTAGAAAATTATTATTATGGACAGTGACAGTGCAGGAAGGGATACATTTGTATACAAAACAACAATGAGAAATATTCCTTACTGAACAGGAGGAACAGTGTTTGAATGAAGTCCCTGATAAGTTATGGTCAAAAGACCCAACTGATGTGGGTTTAGTAAAGGAGCATTACCTGTTCAAATTAGAGCAAAAACAGAATACAGGCCCAGAGTAAAACAATACCCTTTGAAATATGATGCTCATGAAGGAATAAAACCAGTAATAAAGGATTTAATAACTGCAGGGGTGATAATAAAATGTGAGGATTCACCAGGTAACACCCCCATTTTTCCAGTTAAAAAACAAGCTCCATCAACAGGAAAGATAGGCAGTTCTGGTTTGCATTTACCTTTGAGGGACAAAGATATACTTATACCAGACTACCTCAAGGTTACTGTGAAAGTCCAACTATATACTTTCAGGAAATGAGTGCAAGTATGGCCAAGTTTGACCCTCCAGGAGGTAGTCAGAGTTGATTATATGTTGATGATGTGCTATTAGCCTGTCCTGATGAGGAGACTTGTAAAAATGACACCATAGCATTATTAAAACATTTAACAGAAGACGGCTTCAGAGCGGTGCGAGATCTGTAACTGAGCATATCTTGACCGTTTCTCCTCGCAAAGCGAGTAAAAGAAACTAATACTTTGTCTCTCTTTTCTTTTTGTGTTGTTATAAGTATTGTTAGGTTGGTTAAACCTGACAGAATCTCTGAATGATGTATGAACGGTGGTGTTTTGCATTTATGTGAGCCGTATGCGACGTCAGACTGAAATCCGTATGTGTGTGTGGCCATTAAAGCAAGTTGCATGTGATGAGAGACTGCAACTGCATGTCTTGATTTTGATTACCTTAAATGTTTTCTAAGATTCATTTGCTGTGTTAAAACAAGAAATGAGCTTTTGTGGTGCGCACCAGAAGCTTTGCTTTGATTTGTTTTATGGTACCTATGGGTTAAGTGTTGAGTTATGCCCAAGTCAAATATAGATTTAGCTGTTACTGGTTAAAATTACTGCTTGAATTTATTTTTGTTTACGCTTGAGGGATAAACCTAAAGAAACTTATGCATTTGGATTAGAATTAAAGCATACGTTAAATAGGGAAGGAGTTTCTGGTAGAAACTGATTGAAAGCTAGAGAGGAAAAAGGCTCTCTGCAGGCTTAGAGAGATGGAATTTCCGGTTGCAAGTTTTGTGTGTGTGCCTGCACACACGCCGTGTCTTGCTTTCCACCAGCGTATGACGAAAGGAGTGCGCTTGTGTGACACACAGCAACCACACACGAACACGTACACATGCATAGCACACAAACATACACATACACGAGCGCACACACATGAACCAAAGAACAGACACACACAAATGTGGGGAGCAAAATGCATATATGATGTAAAAAGAAAAGTATGAATGTCAAATGCCGGCATATGTCTGTCTAAATGTTTGTCTAAATGTCTGTCCATGTGTCTATGTTGAATGCGTCTGTCATACATGTGGGATTATTTCACTAACATTTGTTTATCTGAGTTTTCTTTTCCTTTGTTCTTTATTTTCGACAATTTATTCGCAGAAGAATGACAGGTTTTTAGGAACTCCTTGGGTGCGGACCTCTTAGTGCTCACAAAGTCCGGACTTATGATTGAACAATTAAATAGTTTAAATTCAAGTGAGCGCGGAGTGGTCTGCAGTTACCTCGGAGTCTAAATGAACTTCACAAATGCGCAAGAAAATTGGTAGAATGTCTATAATTGAAGTAAGAATCCAGGTTTTACCTAATTTGTTTTTTCTTTTCTAGTCGGTGAAATGTTTATATTTTCTTAACCATCAAAGGACAACTGGTCTGTTTAAGTCTTTATGGGGTTTAACTGAATAGTTAAACGAAGAACGTTTCTGAAATGGAGGAAAGTGTTGCACGTTTGTGAAAGTCGGTATGGGGTTCAGCATGTGAGTGTGTTGGGAGCAGAGCAGAAGGAGGGCTCCAAGTTCCCCTCCACAGAGACGGAGCTCAAAGGGGGCCAGGCCCAGAGCTTCTACTGTCTACTTTTCATTTTACTGTACTTCATTAATGTTTTACTGATAAAATGGGTCACATATCATTTTAGTTTACCTTCTATAAAGAATAATAAACGTGAAATCATGCAACTTATTACATATTGTGGAGAAATTTGATGGAAAGAAATTCTCTAAATGCATAGAATCAGAAATTAATCTTTGTCAAGGTATATTCCTTATTTTCTTTGCATATTTCGAGTTCTTAGATTTAACCATAGAAAGCATTAACTTTAAAATATTTTAGTGGGTGGAACAAATTCTTGGATCAGGTTCAAACTGTTTCATTAACCTGAATGTTGGGATAATACAATATGACAGTCTATGCTTTATCCTTGCTTAGTTAGTGTGCAAATGTGTTTTTAGTGTAATATGAGTTTTTATTTTATTTTGTTGAACAATGTAAAAGTCAGAAAGTGAGAGATGTAACAAACCAAGAGGAGGAAATGACAAACAGAGAATACAGCTTGATTTAATGATGAATATCAGACTGACAGGTGAAGAGAAATGACTTGTGATTTGACAAGAATCAATTTATTGTAGGAAGAAAAAGATTTTACTAGATATTTGAGTTGGGCCATGCCAGAATTGTTGTTTCTTTAGATTAAACATTAGGGGACAGAGTGATACAAGGGCTTAATGAAATAACTAAACAAATAAGGAACAGTTAAAAAGGAATATGAATCGCAAGTTACTGGCTTATGATCTGTGCTACATCGCATTATTATTTAAAAATTACAATGGTAATGTTATGGATTTTGCTATTGGGAGAACTTTGCCAATTTTGCCAAGTACCTCAACAAAATTAATATTAGAAAGATGACATTTTAATGGGTTTCTCAAAGTTTTACAAACAGTGGCTTGATAATAATTTACAAATACAAAGTTTTTATGCTTAAGAATAAATAAATAAACAAACAAATGAACTCATCTTGCAGAAACAATAATGCAGCCATTAAAAAATGGAAATGTTCTGTTATGGCAGAAGGGTTGAAAATATTGTGTCTGTTGTATCGAGGCAAAGTCTCATGAAGGAAGCTGCCTGGTATTTTTTCCAACTGATTTCTCAGTGAATTACAGCCTGTTAACATGGAGAACCAAACTGAACATCCACAGCAGAGCTTGCGTGGACAACGGAGCACTGGCGCAAGGCCTGCTCAGACCTCAGATGACAGAGAAGAATGCTGGAGCCGACAAAATAAAAGGCAGAGCAAAGGAATGGTCTCCACACACGTTAACAAGGCTTTGGACAGAGCAGCACAAAGCCTCACTGAACAGCCCAGCCAGATCAGACCAGAGGCTGTAGAGATACAGGCAGGATGTGCTGAAAAGATTTACTTAGATCAATGAAATTTATTTCTGTGTACAAAACATAGAAATAACCAAGTATCTCTCAATCTTTCAAAATAATAAATAAATAAAAATAAAACAATTTGGCCAAATTTGTTTATTTATCACTTGGGGATGAATAACATATTTCTGAAATTGAATTAGAATAAGCTACAAAATTAAACAGCTACTGAACGAAACATTGATGGCCATCATGAGTTCTTTCCTTAGCAAAATAATTCATTGCCTTTTGAGCTCCAACCAGATGATAAATACAGTATATAAGATATTCAAGACGTTAAAATGGGACAAATTAAAAAGTTCAGAGTAACCAGACATTTTAAACAAATTAATACAGCATTTGAGCAAATACTATAATGGGAACTAGGAGTCTAACAAAGTCTAAACTTGCAAAATCGCTGACGCCCCACTCACTAAGACATGTTCAAAAGGGGGTGGAGGAGAGCCTGAGAAGCTGTATATATAATGTTAATAGACAGGTTAGGTTACTACTACAAAATACACTTGGTATTTAACAGAAATGTTTCACTGTTGGTGTTTTGACCTTAAAAAAGCTGAAGAACTGATATCAGAACAGTCTCTATGAGTTCAGAAGCAGATTAGCTGTTGGATGGAAATTTAATATATATCTTTGCATTCAATTTTAAGCTATTATTTTCATTTTAATCTGAATCCTTTACTGTTTGTTTAATTTTTTTTTAATGTATGTGAATCTTATTTTAATACAAAAATAAATGTGAATTTATGCAAAGCTTCGTTGTTAATTAATGTCTTTACTTTGTTCTTTCTGCATAAGAAATAGGTACATGTCTGACGTTACCATGATCTCCTTTGAAACTATCAACTATGAACTATGTGCAGCGACACAAATGGACATTATGGGACCAGAGATGTTTCATGGTAGAACAGATTCAGCCTCACTCTTAAATGACACAAACAGGCCCAGGGTTTGATTGCATGAGTTGCATTTATAATCTGACTAACAAATAACTAACTGTATTGCTTTAAGTTTTCTCTTTTCCTTTTTTTTTTCAGAAGCTGTTAATCATTCGCATTCTACCCACCTTGTTCCAATGGAAGACGTGCAAATGCTATCAAATGCTTTGTTACATAGGGGAAGGTAAGGTCCAGAAACAACCGTAATGTTGCCTCATGATTTATCTAATTGAAACTGGAGGTGGCCATAGGGACACCGGTGAGTCATTCCTACTAAACAGTCCATGTGTCGAGTACATTTGAAAAGTAAAGCATTCACATAGTTAGAACAACAAGTAAACGATGGGACAATTAAAAACAATTTTCAGTTACTGGGCAGACTATATAGCAAACTAGGCGTAGAACATTTGAAATATTTGACTTATTGTAAGCAGTTTACTAAATTGCTTCAAAGAATTACACTGTTGAATATTCTTCCTTTTTCTACCTTTTAAGTATTTGTGCTGAATGTAAAATTGTTGAAAAACATCAGTGTTAGCAAGCAGTAGTTTTCCTAAGATTAAAGGCATCAAAAAAATATGTTGAGGAATAGAATTGTGGAACATTGAGAAACATTTCACAACTTCAGATAGTTGTTTATGATAGACTGGAAGTGACTTGCGTAGAATTATGCTTTTAGTGGATAAAATTCAACAGGATAATTTTTGTTTCAAACAACAGAAGTGGCAGTTCTGAGTTTTTGGTCGAAGGAGTTGTCATGATGTAGGGTTGTTTGGTTTTTGGTTTCTTCTTATGTTTTTCACAGTTAAGGTTTTGACTCGATCTTTTGTTATTATTCTTCTTAGATTTTGAATCATGCTTCTGTTATTTTCCTGGTCATTCCTTAGTTTTTTCGTCTTGTTCATGTTTTGTCAAGTTTGGTTTTCGGATCTGGTTATGCAGCCACGTTCTGTCAATTAAGTTTATTCGGCTCACCTGTTCAAGTTAATCTGTCTCCTTACTCCACCTGGTTTTCACGCCATATATTCACACCTGTTCTGTTAGTCTTTGCGGAAACATCTTTCACTCTCATGCTCAAGTTTTGTCTTTTTGATCATGCCATGCCTGTCTTGCCTGCCCGTTTGTTTTGTTCTTCCCTCCTGCTGAGTGAGTTTGTGTAATTAAACCTTTTTTTCACTTACCATCAAGCTGCCTGCTCGTCTGCATTCTGAGGTCCAATATCAAGTTAACCGTGACAGAACCGTGACAGAATGTTTCCGCCAAACAAGGACCTCGCGGAGGAGCATCAGGCTAGCTCCATTGATCTCCTTACTTTCCTGTCTCGGGAGGCGGAGAAGTCGTTGCGCCGTTCTGCGGGGCTGTCAGTGCCGCAGTCGGCTTATGATGGAACCAGGTTGGCGATTCCAGTTCCGGGGACAGGTCCCCTTCATCGCCGTTCTCCGCCTCCTCCCCTGGTTGTGCACTCTGGTCCGGCAGTGAGGCCCACGTCCTCCTCCCGCCGCAAGAAACGCCGATGTGCAGCGGTTCCGGAGGTGGTTTCCCAGCCAGCCTACGTGAGGGCTGCAGCAAGTGAGCCCGCATCTTCGTCTGCCACAGCAATGTCTTCCAGGCTCGCTGCACCTCTGCCCATGCCGTCTGCGCTCGCTCCAGCCCGGAGTTCTAGGGCAACACCTGCCGAGCTGGAGCAGCGCTTGAGGTTCACTGCTTGCCAAATCAAGATCCTCAGGACGACAGGTCTCCTGTATTTCTCTCCTGAGCTGATGGAGAGGATAAGGCAGATTGAGATGGAGTATGAAGCGGCAGTAAGGCTGTTTTACTGCCATCCTCCATCATCCATGTCAAGTCTCCAGGAAGCTGCTGCAGAGCAGCCCACGTCAAGTCTCCAGGAAGCTGCTGCAGAGCAGCCCACGTCAGGTCTACAGCCTGACACACCACAGCCTCAGCCTGACTCCAGGCCAGACACACCACATCCTGACCCTAAGTCAGCCTCAACCCCCTCCACACGGCGCAGAAGACGTCGTAAGAGGGACACCCCGGCTCAAGTCATCGTGGGCCCCGGCGACGCCTCTGCTCACGCCACTGAGGGTCCGTCCGACGCTTCAGCTCCTGCTCACGTCACTGAGGGTCTCGCCGATGCCTCAGCTCTTGCACACGTCACGGAGGGTCCGGTCAACGCCTCAGCTCCTGCTCACGTCACGGAGGGTCCGGTCAACGCCTCAGCTCCTGCTCACGTCACGGAGGGTCCGGTCGACGCCTCAGCTCCTGCTCACGTCACGGAGGGTCCGGTTGACGCCTCAGCTCCTGCTCACGTCACGGAGGGTCCGGTCGACGCCTCAGCTCCTGCTCACGTCACGGAGGATCCTGTCGACGCCTCAGCTCCTGTTCCTAGTCTGCAGGAGTTTAAGGAACGTTTTGTCCTTGTTCTGGCTTTTGTACCCAGAGTTGAGGGTTCGCCGGGCTCTGCTTCTGCCTGTGAGGGTTCGCCAGGCTCCACGGCTCTGGAGTTCCACGGAGTGTCTGGGAAGTCCTCTACTCTGCTCTGTCGGCCTCCACGTCTTTGGTGCAGGCCTGGTCGCCCGCCTGAACTCTGTGCCTGCTCGGGATGACCTTCAGGTCGCCCGCCTGAACTCTGTGCCTGCTCGGGACGACCTCCTGGTCGCCCGCCTGAACTCTGTTTTTGTTTTTTCACTCTCATGCTCAAGTCTTGTTTTTTTGATCATGCCATGCCTGTCTTGCCTGCCTGTTTGTTTTGTTCCTGCCTCCTGCTGAGTGAGCTTTTGTAATTAAACCTTTTTTTCACATACCATCACGCTGCCTGCTTGTCTGCATTCGGAGGTCCAATATCAAGTTAACCGTGACAGAACCGTGACAGGAGTATTTATTTATTTGTTCTTGCTGAGAAAGGAATCTGGCTCTTTATCGTTGTTACAAATTTAACCTTGAAATTTGATCTTCAGGAGACTGATAGAGTATTTTAGATGTAAAGCAAAAATAGATTTTATAAACCTTTACTTACAAAACACCACTGGGAACTAACTGCAAAACCAATATGATTAATATCCAACTTATTTTGAGAAATGAATTAACTGGGAAAAGCTGAACAAACAATGATTTATGCACAAAATCAAACATTCGGTTAGTGGTTATAAGATTTCTTCAAGGATAATGATCAGAGACAACTCTGAGGAACTATGAACATTCTTGTGATAAAAGTGTCCAACAACTGGAAGCAGACAGCATTTGGCTCACTCTCATGTGTTGTAAGACAGGAAGCATGAAATATGTCAAGGAATTAAAACTCTTTAATACTGTTGCATAGGAAACAACCTTATTTTCTTCATAATGACAACAGAGCAATATTTCTAGAAATATGGAAGTAGAACCATGAGCCAACATTATAACAAAATGACTGATAAAGGAACAATAATTTGATCATAATCCTCATGCATGGATACATTTTTAATTAGTTAATGAAATTAAGGAGATTAGATTTTATACACTACATGTTAAGGACTAACGGATGAGAAAATAAACGAATTTAGGGCTAGGAATACAAATGCACAACAAAGTTCAAATGATAGTAATGGCAAATTATGACAGTTTTAATGATTGAAGGTGTTACCCTAGATCCCAAGAAAAACTCTGTGGGAAGTTTAACTTCTAACATATTAGCTGAGAATGTAAGTCCAGGAAACATTCTTCAGAAGGCGAGTAGGGTCAGGAAATGGTTTTTGAATTAGATCCCAGAACAGAGACAGAGATAATAAGTATATAAAGAACAGGGTTTTGACTTAGGAAAGTTGCTTAGAGAATTTAAAACAGGAACTTGAATAAATTTACAATCCTGCACAACTGAAAGGTTTTTACAGTATAGGATACTGGATTCTAAGTCTTCGCAAGTAAGTCTTTCACAGATAAATGAGTGTTTGAGATGCACAATGGTAGTATATATGTACAAAATAAAATAGGTTTCTTGTTTTCTTTAAACAATGAATTTTATTAAATGTTTGTTACTGTAGGGAAAATATTAGGAAAAACCAATGTTCCCTTTAAGGCAAACTGTAGTTGACATCTCTTTCGCAAACAGAGAAAGTGCCATGTGATCTGGATGTCTTTCAATAATTATATGGGGAACTTTTTGATTGTGTGTACAGACAATTATAAATTAACATAATCTTTGTTAGTGGAAAACAGCAGCGGTGTTTGACGTGGCTATAAACAAAGTCTCAGAATGTTAGCAAACTAAGAGGTTTATATCATAGGAGGGAGGAATGAACTGCCTCCCTTTGGAATTGGTTATCTTCTGTTTTGAGAACTTCCAGGTGTTGTCTCTACAATGCCAAACATCACATTCTTTGGACAAAGCACAAAATTGCAGACTCCATTAAGTATTCGCACCCTGAATACAGAGAAATAAGGGCTAATCACTTGGCATAGAAGTTAAAACCTATCTTTTAGATAAGAATGTGTGAAGGAACCAACCCTAATGGAGCTGTGATCTCTGGTACTGGATGCCAGCTGTTATCTGAAAGAAATTTGACAATACTGGCAGGAGAGACAAAGTATCATATAATTTGATTATTAGTAAAGAAGTAGTGGTTAAGTTAAGTTAGTATCATGAAGATACAACATTATTTACACATCCAATGACAAAGAATGTAAATAAACAAGAAAACTTTGAATGTTGAAAGCTGATTTCTCCATCTGAAAACTTGCAGACACAAGATAAAGTTGATTATAGAATATCAGCTGAAATCTGAAAACTTAACAAAATAGCAGAAACTGGGATGCATCATCTCAAACATGCATCTCTTATTTACAAAAACAGCATCTAATATCAAAAAAGAAACATTTATCTGTGAGTAAGAGGACCATTTGAAGTACATAAGTAACAAGGCTCATGTCTTAAGTCGAATAAGAGGGGAAACCTGAGCTTATCTGTGAAACCTGAATAACACATCTAAATGTTCTTATGTATCTTTCTGATCAAAGGGGGGTTAAGTCAGGAGTTTATGAGATTGATTTAAGAACAGAATAACACATGAGGTGAGGTTACACACGGTTTTATAAGATGACTAATTTCTGAATCTTAATAAAATGCGTACTAGACATACTATTGTCAGGCATTGGACTTTTAAACTTACTTTGACTCACTGTACAAAAACACAGTAGTGGGAAATGTCAATCTATCTCTTTTTAGGATAATATCTGAGAATTACATAGTTTAGGACAAAAACTTTGCTGTTAGGGTGAGGCAGAATGACATTAAGTATGCTTCCAGGGGAAAGGGTGATTGATTAAACTATCCTTGTTAACTTCTGTTTCTTTCTTTTGCATGAAAACCCTGAGTGTATATAATTGATTATCACTGCTAAAAGGAGCAGTTCAGATCTCTCTATCAATAGCCTTTTACAGGTGATGAGAGGGAACCAAATTGACCTACAGAACGTTACCCTTCGTTGATGTGGAGGCTGCACCTGGGTTGTCGTTCAGAGAGCTTTTAGAAGAAACCTCTTTCTGAATGGAAAATGGTTTGACCATTTATTTTATTTCTTAAGAACCTTATGTATTGTATATTCGCTGCAGCACAATCTAATCTAGAAGATTTACGTTGTTAAATTTGGTCTGAAATTTTCATTTCTGCTCATAATTATTTTGTTTTCTGTAATTCCTATGTACTCGGGGCTGGAGTTTGAGCACTGCTGTGAAAGTCATCACACCCTTTTCATATCATCATTGCATTGGACTATGATAAAGGAGGACGTTGAGGAAATACAGGAAAAAGGACACTAAGGAAATACAGAAAAGGTGATGCTACCGATGCAATTTACATGTGATACTTCTGTTACAACTATGATCTGAACAAGGCCCCTGATGTCTGATGCTTGGATAACATGTATGATGTAGTAACTAAGAGGGGATTAGTAAGGGTTTAACTGCCATTTTTGTTGAATGTTTTCTCCTGTTTCTGTTAATTTAGGAAGGTAAGATGAATGTATTTGGTTTCAATTTCTTTTATCATTTAAGTTTTATCCATAAAAGGCAAATCTGTTTTGGTTGTTATTTTGGCCTGGGTTAACCCTGAAGTTGCAACAATCTCCTTTTTGCACAACTTAAGTTTTGATACTAAGTACATTACAGGTCCTTCTCAAAATATTAGCATATTGTGATAAAGTTCATTATTTTCCATAATGTCATGATGAAAATTTAACATTCATATATTTTAGATTCATTGCACACTAACTGAAATATTTCAGGTCTTTTATTGTCTTAATACGGATGATTTTGGCATACAGCTCATGAAAACCCAAAATTCCTATCTCACAAAATTAGCATATTTCATCCGACCAATAAAAGAAAAGTGTTTTTAATACAAAAAACGTCAACCTTCAAATAATCATGTACAGTTATGCACTCAATACTTGGTCGGGAATCCTTTTGCAGAAATGACTGCTTCAATGCGGCGTGGCATGGAGGCAATCAGCCTGTGGCACTGCTGAGGTCTTATGGAGGCCCAGGATGCGTCGATAGCGGCCTTTAGCTCATCCAGAGTGTTGGGTCTTGAGACTCTCAACGTTCTCTTCACAATATCCCACAGATTCTCTATGGTGTTCAGGTCAGGAGAGTTGGCAGGCCAATTGAGCACAGTGATACCATGGTCAGTAAACCATTTACCAGTGGTTTTGGCACTGTGAGCAGGTGCCAGGTCGTGCTGAAAAATGAAATCTTCATCTCCATAAAGCTTTACAGCAGATGGAAGCATGAAGTGCTCCAAAATCTCCTGATAGCTAGCTGCATTGACCCTGCCCTTGATAAAACACAGTGGACCAACACCAGCAGCTGACACGGCACCCCAGACCATCACTGACTGTGGGTACTTGACACTGGACTTCTGGCATTTTGGCATTTCCTTCTCCCCAGTCTTCCTCCAGACTCTGGCACCTTGATTTCCGAATGACATGCAGAATTTGCTTTCATCCGAAAAAAGTACTTTGGACCACTGAGCAACAGTCCAGTGCTGCTTCTCTGTAGCCCAGGTCAGGCGCTTCTGCCGCTGTTTCTGGTTCAAAAGTGGCTTGACCTGGGGAATGCGGCACCCATTTCCTGCACACGCCTGTGCACGGTGGCTCTGGATGTTTCTACTCCACACTCAGTCCACTGCTTCCGCAGGTCCCCCAAGGTCTGGAATCGGCCCTTCTCCACAATCTTCCTCAGGGTCCGGTCACCTCTTCTCGTTGTGCAGCGTTTTCTGCCACACTTTTTCCTTCCCACAGACTTCCCACTGAGGTGCCTTGATACAGCACTCTGGGAACAGCCTATTCGTTCAGAAATTTCTTTCTTTGTCTTACCCTCTTGCTTGAGGGTGTCAATAGTGGCCTTCTGGACAGCAGTCAGGTCAGCAGTCTTACCCATGATTGGGGTTTTGAGTGATGAACCAGGCTGGGAGTTTTAAAGGCCTCAGGAATCTTTTGCAGGTGTTTAGAGTTAACTCGTTGATTCAGATGATTAGGTTCATAGCTCGTTTAGAGACCCTTTTAATGATATGCTAATTTTGTGAGATAGGAATTTTGGGTTTTCATGAGCTGTATGCCAAAATCATCCGTATTAAGACAATAAAAGACCTGAAATATTTCAGTTAGCGTGCAATGAATCTAAAATATATGACTGTTAAATTTTCATCATGACATTATGGAAAATAATGAACTTTATCACAATATGCTAATATTTTGAGAAGGACCTGTAGTTGGTTTCATATTCTTTAATTTTTTAGAGCTTTATATGGTTTAGAGGGAAATATGTTGAGCAGTTAATAGGACACAAACAGTAATCGGACTGTGGAGACATCAAGAAAGGATGTTTAATTAGACATGTGGTACTTTAATATCATGGGTTAGCAAGATACTGGTCAGTATTCTCTGTCTTCTCAGTATGACGCCAATCCAGAGACTGGCCGTACAAGTAACCTTTTTGAGCGTTGGACTCAGAGACCTATGCACACATGAAGACTTTGTTGGACCCTGTACCAGGATAAATGCGATGGCAGAACAATAAAGTTGAAAAGACCAATCTAAGAGACTAAAGAAGGTTCCAGGAAGACCAAGGACAGAGACTGAACTACACTGTTTTGCTGCTGAGAATTTTACTGATGTTTTTCTATTTTCTGTTATAACTTCAAATTTGTCTTTATGTTGTTTTAATGTTCTGAATTGATTCAAGCTGTTTATGCACTCTGATAGAATGGGAGCATCCATTCTTGTGATATTGAGCTACAGAGTTTCAACATGGTCAGTGTCTTCTGTTACATATTGTGGTGAATAGGAATAATAAACCAGGACCTGATTGGCATGAAAGGTCCTTAAAATAGATGATAATGATACGTATTAGATTCAAAAGAGATCTCTTGTTCAGATTGGCTGAGAATGAGATTTTTCTGAGGCCTCCAGAGGTTTTTCCCCGCCTTTTAGGACGGGCGGGTTTTTCGACTGGTGTGCCCTAAGCTGACCTGAAGGTCCCCTTCATCAATTCGTAAGCTTGTGAGTTTGACTGACATGGATGTTTTCCATGGGTGAATTGATGAGATGTGTTCCTGAAGGAAACTTTTGGGAAGAGCTACAGAGTAGCCGGATTTGGTCTAATTAGTGAATAGGTTTAGTCTAGCATAGTCTAACACAGTTAAAATAATGTGCGCATAGGAGCTCTAAATAGGATCTTAATTACTAGTTGAACCCGAAATTTCAGACCTAAAATAACAGCAATCATTTAAGGTTGCTTATTTGTGTATATAATGCAATTTTATGACTTTCCATAATCGTTTACATTTTACTTCATTTTACTCACTCAAATACATCACATATACTCACAGGATATTTACAATATGAATATAAGACCTCTCTCAGCTGTTAATTAACTTAAAAACTGTTATGATTCTGGCACGTCTGCTCTACTCTGTCTCCCTGCCTGCAATCAGTAGATTAGATGCACCTGGTGGCTGCTGTGGTGTAGTGCAATCTGTGGAATGCCAAGCACCTGTGTCTTCCCTTATATATACTGACTCTGACAAGCAGACGGTGCCAGATTTTTGAAAGCCATTTGTGTGAGTAGTTATCCAGCGTTTCTTCCTGTCTGATCATTGTTCTTGACCTTGTCTTGCCTTTTGGATTTATGCCTCTGCCTGCTCCCTGTCGGACTATTTGGATTTTGGTTGTCGACCTTGTTTCCTGCATCTGGTTTATGCCTCTGCCTGCTCCTTTCCTGACGCCTCTTGTTCCGATCGTTGACCCTGTTTCTGTCCTTGGATTATTGAGCCAGCCTAGCCCTCGGATTATTCAGCCTGGAGTCACTTCTTACCTGTGCTGTGAAGATCACTGCCTGCCGCCCACTGAGGTTTCCCCTCTGGGTTTCAAGTTCCACTCAAGACAAAAGCAGGTTAGTGGCTTTTCTGATCCCTGCAAAATCTGGAGAGACTACAAGCCACTAATCCCTCTTTATGCCTCAGTGATTCCTGGAAGCTGTGAGGAGTGTTACCTGTGTGACGTTTTCCTGTGACTGAATAAACCTTTTAAACTTTCAGTACTGTGTCTGGCTGAATCTTGGGTCCGCCTTTTTCTGATTCATAGCAGAAAAATATGGCCAAAAATGGACCCATCGCCAGCACAACAGTGGCGTACCCACGTTGATGAGACCCTTTCCTGGTTGGGTTCCGGCATGGAGGAAATAATTTCTACATTACGTTCTGGCAATCTTGTCTCCGAGCTGCTACCGTCACAAAGAAACCACGCCCAAGTAACACGGACAACAGCAGAGGTAAGGGAGCCACGCCTCTCTCCACCTGAGATGTTCAGGGGAGACTCAGACCAATGTCGAGCTTTTCTAACTCAGTGTGAAATTCATTTTGAGCTTCAGCCGTCATCCTTTCCCACTGAACGTTCCAAGGTGGCGTTTGTTATATCTCTGCTGGCAGGCAAGGCAAAACAGTGGGGAACTGCTGAATGGCATAACAGGTCTGCATCTTGTGATCTTTATGAAACTTTTTCCAAGGAACTCATTCGAGTTTTTGACCCAGCCATTCCAAGTCGTGAGGCCGCAAGAGGATTATTGTCCCTCAAACAGGGTGATCAACCTGTCTCGACCTATATAATTGACCTTCACTTGTTGGCTGCAGAGAGCCGTTGGAATGAGGCAGCACAAATGGATGCATTCATGAAAGGATTAAATGAAGACATCAAGAATGAGCAAGCGACCCCTGACTATCCTTCTTCCCTGAAACAACTCGAGGATTTGGCTGCTCGCATTGATATTCGGCTAGCAGAGAGAAGGAAGGAGAAGCGCCATGAGAAGGGTCGCTCATCATTAACTCAGTTTTCTGCACACCAGTATGAGAGAAGGAGTCGGTCACCTCTCATTGTGGAAAACGATAATTGTGAGCCCATGCAATTGGGCAGAACCAAGATTACCCCTGAGGAGAAAGATCGTCGGAGAAGATTCAAGCTCTGTTTTTATTGTGGAGAGAAGGGACATTTAGCACTCAGGTGTCCACTAAAAGGACAGGCTCAGCAGAGGAAGGGAGGTCTCTACTGAGCCAAAGTAAACTATCTGCCTCCTCCTTCTTGTTTCCTGCCCATTTTCAAACCTCTTCTTTGTCTCTCCAGGGGGCCGTGTTTATTGATTCAGGAGCAGATACTGAATTCATGGACAAAAAATTTGCAAATAAGAACGGCATAAAACTTATTCCGTCAGCTGACACAAGAAACGTGCTAGCTTTGGATGGTCACAGCATGAACAATTCAAATCTTAGGACAGAGGAGATTACCTTAACAGTTGGAGGTAATCATCAAGAAAAAGTAACTTTCATGATCATTAATTCATCTGAACTTCCTGGTTGCAGAAACACAACCCTCACATCGACTGGAAGAAAAGAGAAGTTTTGGGTTGGTCTGAGTAATGTTCCGCTGACTGTCTTTTGTCTGCTGCTACGGAGGTCAGTGTGGAGAATGAGGTTGAGGAGACCTATCCGGATTTATCCAAGGTACCGCAAGAATACCATGATTTAAAGGAGGTTTTTAATAAAATCAAGGCCACAGCTCTGCCACCCCATAGACCTTATGATTGTGCTATTGATTTGCTTCCTGGCACATCACCCCCTAAAGGCAGAACCTATTCATTGTCTGGTCCAGAGCACAGGGCCATGAAGAGTTATGTTGATGAGGCATTAAAGGCAGGGCACATTCAACCCTCTTCCTCTCCTGCAGGTGCTGGTTTCTTTTTTGTTGGGAAGAAGGATTGTTCATTGAGACCATGCATTGATTATAGAGGCCTTAATGAGATAACAGTTAAAAATAGATATCCCTTACCACTCATGAACACAGCTTTTGATCAGATCCAGGGAGCCAAGATATTTTCTAAGCTGGATCTAAGGAATGCATATCATCTGGTCCGAATCAGAGAAGGAGATGAGTGGAAAACGGCTTTCAACACGCCTACGGGCCATTATGAATACAAGGTCATGCCTTTCGGACTTACTAACGCTCCTGCAGTTTTTCAGTCATTGGTCAATGACGTTGTAAGAGACATGGTGGGTCAATTCGTATTTGTTTATCTTGATGACATACTGATTTATTCTCAAGATCTGGAAACCCACAGAAAACATGTCAGAGCTGTTCTCCTGCGTCTTCTCCAAAACCAGTTGTTCGTCAAGGCAGAGAAATGTGAGTTCCACATAACTACCACTTCCTTTTTGGGCTTCATCATTTCCCCAGATCAAGTGGTTGTCGATCCCTCAAAGGTTAAGGCTGTATTGGAATGGCCTGTTCCAACTGATCACAAGCAGCTTCAAAGATTTCTGGGCTTCACAAACTTCTATAGGAGGTTTATTAGAAATTACAGCCTGGTTGCTACTCCCCTAAACGCTCTTACCTGTTCCAAGGTGAAATTTGTGTGGAATAAGGATGCAGAGAAGGCCTTCAATAGGTTAAAGGAACTCTTCACATCAGCTCCAGTGTTACGGTCTCCTGACCCAGAGAGACAGTTTATCGTGGAGGTGGATGCCTCAAGCACTGGGGTCGGAGCTGTATTAAGCCAAAGAGGTGAGGATGATCGTGTTCACCCATGTGCCTTCTTTTCAAGGACTCTGTCACAGGCTGAGCGGAATTATGACGTGGGAGACAGAGAGTTATTGGCTGTCAAGTTGGCGTTGACAGAGTGGAGACATTGGCTGGAGGAGACTAAGGAGCCGTTTATGGTGTGGACTGACCATAAGAACTTGGAGTACCTGAAATCAGCAAAACGGCTAAACACCAGACAGGCTAGGTGGGCTTTGTTTTTTGGTCGTTTTAATTTCTCCCTATCTTACAGGCCAGGGAGTAAAAATGGCAAACCTGACGCCCTATCCCAGATTCAAGAGCCTGAAGAATCTCAGTCTGCGGGTGAAGAGGAGTTTATCCTTCCTGAAACTGTCAGGTTGTCTGTGTGGAGGTGGAAAGGGAGGTCAGTTTTGGTGGCCATCGTTGGTCAAGGATGTCAAAGACTTTGTTGCTGAATGCACTCAATGTTGTCGAGCAAAGCCTTCTCGTCGCCCCCCTGCGGGGTTGTTGCACCCTTTGCCAATTCCCCTTCGCCCATGGTCACATATTGCGGTGGATTTTGTGACAGGTCTACCAGTTTCTAATGGTTACTCTGTACTACTAACCATAATTGACAGATTTTCAAAGATGGTTCATCTGGTGCCGTTGGAGAAGCTTCCATCTGCTAAGGAGAGGGATGAGATATTGACCCGAGAAGTTTTCAGGCTCCATGGAATCCCAAATGACATTGTTTCCGATAGAGGACCCCAATTTGTGTCACGTTTCTGGAAGGAGTTTTGTTCTTTGTTGGGAATTTCTGTTAGTCTTTCCTCAGGGTTTCATCCTCAGTCTGATGGCCAAACTGAGAGATCCAACCAAAAAGCTGAAACCAAATTTCGTATATTATGTGAGTCTGACCCGACCAAGTGGTCACAAAATTTGCCCTGGGTTGAATACGCCATTAACTCTATACAATCAAGTGCCACTGGTTTGTCTCCTTTTCATGTTGTGTTTGGTTTCCAGCCACCCATGTTTTCAGTTCAGGAAAGAGAAGATAATGTTCCGTCCGCCCAAGCGGCTGCCCTAAGGTGCAAAAGAATATGGAGAAAGGCTAGGAGGTCGATGATCAGAATGTCACTGGTTCAGTCAAGAATGGCCAACTGGAGATGGATCCCTGCCTCTAAGTACCAGGTGGGGCAGAAAGTTTGGCTCTCCGCCAAGGACCTCCCATTAAGGGTAGAATACCGGAAATTGGCACCCCGATTTGTTGGACCTTTCCCAATCTCCAAGATCATCAACCCTGTTGCTGTACGACTGAGATTACCCAACTCCATGAGGATTCACCCCACGTTCCATGTTTCTCAGGTCAAGCCCTTCGTGGAGCCCCGACTTGCCATTTGTGTGAGTAGTTATCCAGCGTTCCTTCCAGTCTGATCATTGTTCTTGACCTTGTCTTGCCTTTTGGATTTATGCCTGTGCCTGATCCCTGTCGGACTATTTGGATTTGGTTGTCGACCTTGTTTCCTGCATCTGGTTTATGCCTCTGCCTGCCCCTTGCCTGACGCCTCTTGTTCCGATCGTTGACCCTGTTTCTGTCCTTGGATTATTGAGCCAGCCTAGCCCTCGGATTATTCAGCCTGGAGTCACTTCTTACCTGTGCTGTGGAGATCACCGCCTGCCGCCCACTGAGGTTTCCCCTCTGGGTTTCGAGTTCCACTCAAGACAAACGCAGGTTAGTGGCTTTTCTGATCCCTGCAAAATCTGGAGAGACTACAAGTCTCTAATCCCTCTTTCTGCCTCAATGATTCCTGGAAGCTGTGATGAGTGTTACCTGTGTGATGTTTTCCTGTGGCTGAATAAACCTTTTAAACTTTCAGTACTGTGTCTGGCTGAATCTTGGGTCCGCCTTTTTCTGATTCATAGCAAAAACCTAATTAAAGGAGGGATATGTTGAGGCTTAAAGCTTAAAGTGTTATTATTGTTTTTACCATCATAAGATGTGAAGAATTGTTCACTCTGAGTAAACATACAAGCTGATTACATTAGGGAAACGTCTTGGCAAGAGGAAAAAGCTAATGGGCTTGTTATTGTAGTTCAGCCAGGAAATCTCACAACTGCAGTCAGGTCACTGTGACATTGGATACGTTAGGTCACTGTGACATTGGATAAGTCATGAGAATGTTATTATAAAATGCCACACAGCCCAATTTGATGTTTTCCAGATGTTGGGTTGAAGTTGTGTTCCCAGAAAAGTAGAGAAAGCAATGTGGTGTGTGTGTGTGCGCGCCTGCACACACGCAATGTTGTGGGTGCCAAGATGTGTTGCGTAAATGAGTATGATGTATTTCAATTGGTCAAGAGGATTCAAATACACACCAATGCTTTGTATCTATATAAAAAGTTGCCTGTTGAGAACTGAGGGTGGGAGACTTCTGGAATTGTTGTGAAGATGTTGTTTGTGCGCTTTGAATAAAAGTTCCCCCTGTGAGGACTGTGTGTTGAGAGAAAATACATCACAAAGACTTGCTGACTTGGTCACAGATGCGCCAGCAAGACGTGCACCAACAATTTGTCCTCATTTGAACTCTGGTATGTTATCCATAATGTTGTGTGCATTTCAATATTTTGAGCAAAACTGTGCTCTTACCCTGATAATGGAACCTTCACACTCTGCTCTTACTGGTGCAATGTGCAATCAAGGAAGACTGGCTACCAGGCTGGTCCAATTTAGCCATAAAACCTCCCACACTAAAATGACAGGTGTTTCAGTTTCATTGTCCAACTCCTGTAGTGTGCTGTACGCAAGCTATTTGTGACAAGCCATTTGCACTGATAGACACCGTTATGTTCTCATACAGGAAAAAATAATGGCTTCATCAACCAGAGACTTTTTGTCTTCATTTAAAAAAACAACACAACACAAAGTCAAGATCGTTATTCAGGCTGGCCTGTTAAGTGAGGTGAAGCAGAAACTGGTTACACATACAGATGTATGTGTAATCATTATCCTTTTTTTAATGATTAATCGTTTTTATGCAAAATACTATTGCTCTTAATTGGTGTCTTTCAGATCCTTTCATCTCAAGATGTTTTGGCTTATCCATTTTCTCCTCCACTTCGGTTTTTTGGGTATTTTTATTTTTTACTTTTGAATAGTGTGTTATTAAACTGAATTTGATGTAATTTCCATATATAAAGGAAGAACCAATATAACTACTTCTAAATATCAAAAAACATGAACTCTAGAGATCACAGGGGTGAACTTGAATGATCATAGACAGAAGCTTTATCCTTGGGTGGATCCAGAAAATGTTGAACGAAGCACATACACATTCTATGAAACAACTGTAACAATTGAAGTAGTTGGTATGTTTTCCATTTTAACCTTAAACACCAGTTCATTAATACGTTGTTGAATACATTTTCAAGTTTTTATATTTATTTTGTAGAGGAGCCAAAGGCGCCAAAGATTACGATCACCGGTGAAAGGAAAGCTAGAAATTCTGTAACAGTGCAATGCTCTGTTGAACACACATGCTCCACCAATCCCCCGACTCTTACCTTCAACATTACACTGAAAAACAACCGTGTAACTCACACTCAGCTATCTGATGGCACTAAAACTACCTTAACATCAACCTTTGTCATAGAGAAAGACTCAAGTTGTGGAGTGCACTGCTCATCACCCAGGTGGTAAAAGAGCAAAATGTTCTGAAATCCTAAATGCAGAATGTAAGTAATAACGCTCAAGATTGAAATCAGCTCTGGCTTTTGGCTATGGCTTAGCTAGTCTGTCTGTGAATGTTTTTAAACCATGTTTTTGCTCTTTGTATTTCAGGCTTCTTTTTACCATTAACTATCAGCCCTATATCAAATGAATATCTTAAAGGATCTCCAAGCACTGTAAAATGTACAGCTTCATACATTTGCTCCAACAATGTACCAACTCTCACATAGAACTATGCTAACATGCCAGCTACCACTGACAAAGTCTCAGGGCGCCCTATGCAGAAAATTGTTTCCACATTGACGTTCACATCATCAGCCAAAGACCATGGAAGTTATCTGACATGTTTTGCGAGTTTTACTAGAGGACAGACCCTAGAGAAGAGCATCCCTATATGGGTAAAAAGTAAGTGCCAATCACTGTTTTTAGTTAAGTTATTTAAACTTGTATAATAGCTAGGCTATAAAAAATATTTTCTGTCATCTCTTCTACAGGAATAACAATGTTCACCATAAAAAGTATTTTTATATAATGTCGTTTTATTGGTTTCTTTTTGTTTTATGTGAGGAATGCCACATGATCTTAATATTACTTTACATGGTTGCCTCCTTTTAGGATTTTGGAGCATTGTTTGTTAAAGGATGCAGTACATTAATTCAATTCAATTCAGTTTTATTTATATAGCGCCAATTCACAACACATGTTGTCTCAAGGCACTTCACAACAGTCAGGTATATACATTCCAATTAATCCTAACAATTGAACAGTGCAGTCGGAGTTAGCTTTTTATTCAAATTGGAAAAACAGTTTTTCTATCTTAGGAAACCCAGCAGATTGCATCCAGTCAGTGACTTGTAGCATTCCCTCCTCCTGGATGAGCATGTAGAGACAGTGGACAGTCACTGGCGTTGACTTTGCAGCAATCCCTCATACTGAGCATGCATGTAGCGACAGCGGAGAGGAAAAACTTCCTTTTAACAGGAAGAAACCTCCAGCAGAACCAGGTTCAGTGTGAGCGGCCATCTGCCACAACCGACTGGGGGTTTGAGAGAACAGAGCAGAGACACAAAAAGAACACAGAAGCACTGATCCAGGAGTACTTTCTATGGGAAGTAAAAGTAAATGTTAATGGATGTAGCTCCAGATAAACTTTGAGCCAGTTTTCAAGGTTAGAGTCTGAAAGAGAGCACATAGAGTTAGTCACAGTTAAGCTCAGTCAATTGCCATGTCTAGGAGAGAGAAAGGGTTAAACACTAAAAGACAGGACTATGTGGATCATCGGTAGAGGGTGAGCATTAAGTTGTTGCCAGCAGAAGCTCGGATGATTCCCCTCTCCAGAAAGGTGTCACAGGTAGACACAGAGCCAGGCCAGGTGTAGCTTCTAGGAAGAGAATAGAGAGAACAAAGTTAAAAGCTGAAATAACAGCAAATAATGCAAAATTGGAGAGTAGTGTGAGAATGTAGCGAAGAGGGTGAAAGTTGTCGTTATATCCTCCAGCAGCCTAAGCCTATAGCAGCATAACTACACAGATAGTTTCAGTTCAGATTATTTAGTTAAACGGCGCTTATTTACAACAATGTCGTCTGAAGGCACCCCACAAAGGGTCCCACTGATGGTCATTGTTATACTAAAAACCACAAGGATTGGGATACCTCTCTCTGTCAGACTGATTATAACCATTGGAAAAGAGTAGGGGTCATAAAGGTCGCAGAAATGGAGGGTGTGTTTGCACCTCAACCATAACTGAGCCGGTTTACGCTAAACCTGACTCCCCCGTACTCCATCCAACAGGGAGGGAGGAAGGCTCCCTCCCTGATAAACTAAGCCACTCTAACTATAAGCTTTATCAAAAAGGAAAGTTTTAAGCCTAGCCTTAAAAGTAGACAGGGTGTCTGCCTCACGGACTAAAACTGGGAGCTGGTTCCACAGGAGAGGAGCCTGATAACTACAGGATCTGCCTCCCATTCTACTTCTAGAGACTCTAGGAACCACCGGTAAACCTGCAGTCTGAGAACGACGTGCTCTGTTAGGAACATATGGAACCATCAAATCTCTGATGTATGATGGAGCTAGATCATTAAGGGCTTTATATGTGAGGAGGAGAATTTAAAATTCTATTCTGGATTTAACAGGGAGCCAATGAAGGGAAGCTAAAATAGGGGAAATATGATCTATCTTTTTCATTTTCATCAGAGCTTTTAACTGCATTTTGTGGACATCCTGATAGTAACGAATTACAATAGTCCAGCCTTGAAGTAACAAATGCATGGACTAGTTTTTCAGCGTCACTCCTGGACAGGATATTTCTAATTTTGGCAATGTTCCGGAGATGAAAGAAGGAAATCCTAGAAACCTGTTTAATATGGGATTTAAATGACATGTCCTGGTCAAAAGTAACACCAAGGTTTTTTACTTTATTACCGTTGGTCAATTTAATGCCATCCAGGTTAAGTTATTGACTAAGCAGTTTATTTTGTAAAGACTCTGGTCCAAAGATGACAACTTCTGTCTTGTCTGAATTTAGAAGCAAAAAATTTAAAGTCAAGTTTTTATATCTTCAAGACATGCTTGTAGTCTATCTAACTGGTTGGGCTTATCACTTTCAGTGTCAACATGAATGTTAAAATCCCCCACTATAATAACTTTATCTGTATTTAACACTAAATCAGATAAAAGGTCTGAAAACAGATCTAAAAATTGAGAGTAAGGACCTGGTGGACGGTACAAAACAACAAACAGAAGGGGTTTTAGTGCTTTGCAATTTGGATGAGGAAAACTAAGGATTAAATATTCAAAAGAGTTGTAGCTATTGATTGGTCTGGGACTAATCAATAAATCAGACTGAAAGATGGTTGCTACTCCTCCTCCTCGCCCAGTATTTCGAGGAATGTGAAAATTTAAATAATTAGTAGGAGTTGACTCATTTATAGTAACATAATCCTCTTGCTGCAGCCAGGTTTCTGTGAGGCAAAATAAATCAATCTGATTGTCACAAATCAGGTCACTAACTAGCAATGTCTTTGAAGAAAGAGGTCTTATATTCAGCAAGTCACATTTAATTGTTTTATTTTTCTTTTTGGTCTGAGTTGTGTTTATTTTTATGAGATTTTTCTGATTTCCTCCTTTTAGATTATTTTTTAACCTATTGAATTTTGGCCATGGGCGAGACACTGTCTTAATAGGGTAATGGCTGGGTAGCAGTACAGAAGCTGCAGAGAGGAGTGTTAAACTACAACCCTGCTTCCTTGTCTGAACCCTGGGTTGTCAGATTTTTGGAGAACTAATAAATTCAACCAGATTCCTAGAAAGAAGAGCTGCTCCATCCAAAGTGGGATGGATGCCATCTCTCCAGATCATCATTATGTTGCTAACTAATGTTATTTGAAACTTTAAAGAGAAAAAAAATCTTTATAAGGATATGTGTTTTGGGGCATCAGTGAATTGAATGCTCTCACTAATACTTTCCATGAGGACTTTTTTGGCAACAAATAGTGTCTTGAACAACTTTGTGAGGTTTAGACTTTTGGTCCACCTTTAACACTTCATAAAACTTTGAAGGAATAGTTGTGATTTTATGATATGACGTTCTGCGAAATACTATTGTTTCCTTCCACCAACCAAAAACATTTTTCAAATGTCCATATTACCCAGAGGATTGAGTGTGTGGCACTCTGTGGTGGACTGTTAACCAGTCCAGGGTGTACCCCACATCTAACCTACTTTCTCACAAGAGGCTGTCGTTAAGTTTGATGCTGTTTTGTCAGCCAAACATCCATTGAACTACTTTAAAGTTATTTTAATGAAGACTGCCAGTGTTATCAAACTGACTGATCACCTGATGAGTCCAATCAACAGATCATGAGACTGGGATGGTTTCCATACCACTAAGGGTCCTGAAACATCAAGAAAACATACCATATTCATGCTGTTGCATAAATAACAGCTTGTTGAAAAATCAGGACATTTTCTCCATTCTTGGAGGACTTTAAACAGACTGACAAGACCCAAGTGATTGGGCAGTGATATAGCTGCAAGCTTCTGCTTAAAGAATTTCAGCGTAGTAATTCAGATGTGGCAGGAAATCTGTGCCAAACTCAACACTAGTATTTTGTAAAAGAGTTCACAGTAATATCCACTAATATAGCATTGTATCCCACAGATGTAAGCATTTTCAGATTGGTTTGTTGTGAATACCTAAAATTAGCTAAAATGAAGCATAAGCCACAATTGCCGCTAGCCTTAGTCTGTTTAGTCTCCTGGGGATATCGTTACTTTTTTAATAACTCACTGTGATATGACAGTTAATAACGTCACTAAGCATCACTGCCAAAGATCAGAACTCTTGCTTTAATGGGGACATATCATGGGTTTTATTTTCTGCCTTTTTACATTTAAATCATTCAGTTGTGGTCTTTAAAAAGTGAAACTACAATGCTTTGGTCTGATTTCCTTGTTATTGTAGCTCCAGAGGCCCCTATTTTACCCCTGTTCTGAGGGTCTGAGATCAACTCGTTTTGGTTCAGTCTCTTTAAATGCTATTGAGGCATTTCACACCCTGCCCCCTCAAGGTCAAAGAGTCTTTGCCCCGTTCTGCCATTTTTGTAGTTTGATAGCAGAGATACAGTTATCTAACAGCACAGAAACAAAACAAATACGGGAAAAACAATGGAAAACTTTATATAATAATACTATTAAAAACACGTGTTATGGTTATATCTTCAAGGAGCTAAAAGCAGCACACAACACTAACATAAGCAGAAGGAACGGTGCTACTGCTATCAAAACAATTGCTAGGGCACGATACACAATAGGTTCATGTCTAAAATAAAGTTTGTTGTCTTAGAACTTTCCTGTTTTTTATAAAAACTTTGAAGTCATTTTTTTTTTACAAATTTGGCTTTAAAGATTCCCTGGGTAATTGTATAATTTATTCCCATTCAGTTCAGAGTTGGAGAAATCATTTAACTCTGCTTAAAATTTATTTAATTTGATATCTCTGTGTTTACGGTTTCCTTTTTAGAAAACAAAGTACTTTGCAGAGCTTTCAAAGTTTCAGTTCAGTTAAAGAGTTTTAAATACTAGCGGAAAACGCAACAATTTACCTGCAGCATTCGCTGGAAAAGAACGCTTGTTGAACAATGGTTAGAGTTAAGAGAGTTTTTCATCAAACCGGGGAGAAAAGCAAGGTGTGCCAAGATGATGAACAACCATCTACATAATCTATTTCCTCGTCTGAGATACCTATCGGAATTCCTATCGTAACATACTCTGCAGATGATGATCCAACTTCACCAACAACAATGGATGAAAAACAGGCCTCAGGTCAGCTAAGACGTGTGTGAAACCCCAGTAACCGTCTACAGGCATACGCGCCGTGAATTGGATGCCCCGAAGAAATCAACATATTACCTATGCAAGGTACAAAGGCCTCCGTTCGACACTCTGCAGGAAGAGTGGTCTTTGGAACCATATGGACTGAGTGGTAGCTGGGGGTATATTTTCATGTACGAAATAGGAGAGCTCTGCCTGTATCAATTGGATCAAGACGAGGTATTTAATGGATCATTGGCTCTGTGTACTCTCACCCACAACGACTGGGATGTGTTACGGCTGGCAATCCCACACCTTAACGATAACCCTGAATCAGTCTCAGTGTACGAAAGGGAGGATGAAGATGAAAGCTCTCCTCAACCAGCAAAAAGGATGAGAATGTGTCCTTCCGATGTTGAAATAGCTGCGAGAGAATCTCTCTTTAGTGCAGTGTGGGGGTCAAAAACCATAGCAAATAGCCGCTGGTCTTTTCAGGCAAGCAAACGCAAGAATAACCAGACGACCCCCTCAGATCTGTTTGTGTTGGAGGCATTCAATCAGAACTGCGGTGTATTCAAGACTGTGCTGGCTCTACCGTATGATGCTCGGGTTGAGAAGATGAATGAAATTGGACAGCGTCTTTCCAACCTTTTCGAAAACTCATGCTGCTGGATTGATGTTATGTCAGTGAAAAGAATCCCGATGTTCCCTGTTGTGGATCTAAAGCCCACCCTCTTTTGAGGACCCACTCCCCTTCTTGAGGACCCTCCCACCTTCCTGCGCTATATATCAGGGTCTAACTGCGAGCTCACAGACTCTTCTTCTTCATAACGGTGGGCGGCAGACCTTGAGAATGTATGGAGCGTACGGGAAACACCATACTGGGACCTCTACAACCAGCAAGAAGAGACCGTCTTCTCTCCCGATCATGATGATGAAAGCTTCAACACCGGGCCGTATCATCCACCTTCTCCAGACCTCTACTCACCAGCCACCTCATCGTCGCAGCTCTTTGAGTTCACTTCAGTCCAGGGACACCAACAGGATACAACCTCAGATCGTATCATCCGCCTTCTCCTGACCTCTATTCACCGCAATGCGTGGCTGAGTCTGTACACACAGATATCCAACCTGAAGACAAGAGGGTGATCGTGGAGGACGAGGCAACCATCAGCTACTCACCCTCCCCACAAACTCCAGACCCGATACCTGCCCCTCAGCCTTCACCAGAAGAGGAGGAGAGTAATCGGGGTGATGAAATTGACGGCTGGATCTCAAGCGCTCTCATCAATATGGTGAAAACAGCAATACTTCATTTATTCAACATAACCTGTTTGAACTATGTCAAAGAAACCTGTTACGGGTGCATAACGAACCACCCGAGCCAACGACATCATCAGTGCCTGGAGATATTGGAGGAGTATTACCAAATCAACTTTCAACGCATCGTGCAACGACTCGTAAACCCCAAGCTCCTTCCTGCTATTCGGAAACTTCTGACACTTCGACGCATACAAGCAGATGACTTCAGAGTGAAAACGATTGCAGAGACGGTTTTATATGAACTGAAATCGGTACAAGGCTTCCATAGTGCAATCACTGATATGTACAAGAAGATGAGCGGTAATGACTGTCTCAAGCAGCTTAACTCTGTTTCAGAGTGCTACGATCCGATCTCAGATGATTGATGACTTGTTTTGTCTTTTCTGTATTCTTTCTCGGCTTTCTACTGGTATACATATATATAACAGTTTTGTTTTTTTAAAACAAGACACCTCAGCAACAGTGCAGACGTGTTAATTCACTAAACAGGGAATGGGAATTGTCAGAGACAATGCTCGAGACTTATAGTCAGGAAAAGAGCACATTCCTCTTAATTACTTTGACTACAGTTGGTGTGAAGTGTTGTGGAATTTTCTTATCAAAGTGGGTAGAAGTTGACTCACAAGAAGAGAAAATCCGGACTTTGCCTTTATAAGTTTTATTCAAAGGCATTCAGCGTTTGAATGACTCTGTCACCGAGGGTTTTAACCATTAAACTTCTGATAATGACTTTTACAGCTTCCTTCACTAACACAGATGTTCATAGGAGTAAGGTAACCCAAAGGTCATACACTGTGGAATGCTTACTGCAAGAATTTCCATCACACTCCTTTCTTCTGATTACAAGATAATCACAACTAAAGGAAAATTCTTCAAAACCAACACCCCTCTCTGCTAACAGATAATCCAAAGCCATTCTAGTTTGCAAACTCATCGTTCTAATAGCCTACTGTTCCGTAGTCAGAACAGTGAAACCTTCCTCAGATAAAGCAGTAAGATTAAAAGTTAACACAAAGGAATCAGGGACCAAAGATCCTGAAATAGTAGAAGGATCAGTTCTGATAGGACATGACTCAAATTTATGTTTGTTGATTAAAGCACATGAAACAGATATAATAGCTTCGCAACCTACTGTCTTCCTAAGGAAATAAGGTCTACTTTCCTCCTGTGTAATACAAATATCTGGACCTTTAATTGGATTTCTATTACCCCGAATTCTATAAAGAGTTCCCGTAGACGCACATGTTAAATTAATCTCACTAGAAAATCTACTAACATTTCTGCTTTCCCTTACACTATAATTCCTCACGGTTTTGATGCATCAGTTGCCACCAAACATTATCAGTATGATCATAGTAGTCAGGAAAGTGATGAATCTCTCTTCGAATCCGCTGATGAGTATTATTAGTCAGATTAACCACACATTGTCTTTGCTGTACCTTTCCCAAAATGAACACAAGAGTTATAAAAATACTTGCAATACCAATCATTAGCATCAGAACAGACCACCTTCCATATAGCTGCATCGTGACCTTGAAGTGGTATGTCCTTTCTTCTGGTACTGAAAGCAAACTGTTTTTTTTTTCAAAGAAAACAAATTATAAACACAACTTAAAAAACAAAAAACAAAAATCCTGCTGTCTCTCCTGAGTGGCTTCAAGCTGCCCTGTTACCAGTCTGGTACAGGTGGGCGGTCGTAGGAAGCTCCTCTAGAAATATATTTAGAAACAGGAACTCTAACCTGCTGGAAGTTAGGCTTCCATAGTCCAACTAAACAACAGTGGAAATGAACACATTTAAATTTGTAATAATACCATAATGATAGATATCAAGCAATAACCATGAAAGTTAGATAAAAGCATCCGAGATTTCCTCCTCAGAGTCAGTTTCGCTGTCAAAGCGGGAGAAAGAATTTGGCTGACCCTTGCTGTCCAGGCAAAGGAGCCCCTAGTAGCCACCAAATGTTAAGAAATTAAGGAGAATAAGCATCATGGCGCATGTTTGACTGTCTCTCTGTTGCAGGCGTCACCAGTCCATCATCTAGAGAAAGGTTATGTGCAATGTGCAGAGGTCTTCCCTGTATGTTTCCTATGTGTCTCTCACTGTGGTGTGTGTGCAGTGAGGCAAATGACCTTATGATTACTAACTTTCAGGCAATGCGATGGCCTTAAGTAGATTCTGAAATAACGTGGCACTGCCCAAGGGATTATTGTGCCCTTGTAAGAACAGTGTTCTTCAACCACCTCTTCAATCACTCGCCAGTGATCAGCTTACAGTCCTTTGTCTTGTGGTGGTCCGCTCTCCTCACACCTTTCAGGCCGTGGATGATCCAGTTGGAAGATGACTTGTCCTGGAAGCCAGATGACGCTGGAGGAGCTGGAGCTTTCCTGCAGCTTTCCTGGGTGTCTAGTAGGATCTGATATGGGCCATTCCAGCACCTGGACTTCCTGTGTTTTCTCCTAAATTCTCTGACCAGAATCCAGTCGCCAGGACTAAAGGACTGGAGGGTGGAAGTGGCTGTTTCTGGTAATGCAGCCTTCACCGTCTGTGAAACTTGAGAAAACACAGTGGACAGGTTTTGACAGTAAAACAACATCCTACCTTCACACAACGATGTGGAAGAAAATGATCCCCGTGTCCAAATTAGGAGACCTGCCACACAGCACTTCAAAAGGACTGAGATTTGCCTGTGTCCTTTGTCTCAATCTTATATAAGTGAGAACAGGGCCTTCACAAAACTTAGCTAATTTTCAATTCAAAGTCCCATTCTCAAACCTAAGTGCTTAACTACATGAACTTCATCAAAACATCCAACAAAATCCAAAGAATTGATCTTCTGACTTCACCTGATATACTAGCAGTGACCATCAGCTAAATATTCTGAATATCAAAAATGTGACATGATGTTTGAGGAAGGCCTGATTACAGGTCAATATTTCATAGTTTCAGAATACCCAAAAAGAATTTCAAAAATGGTCTAATCTGTGGAGATGTAAAATTTCACAAAAGAATCAACACCATAATTTCAGAGAGGTTTTCAGAAAGTGGTCTTAGGAAGCTATGCACCATTTATATAAACAAAGTACAACGTCTCTCTCGCATTGTCTCTAAGTCCTCACTGGAGGTCTGAGCTACCCTTTTTCCCATGAGGGCTAAAACATTTGGAACCCCATGTTACTTTATTCTGACATTCCCCTTTCCAGTTCATCAATGTCTCACTTAGAAATTAGTCACATATCATCCTGATTTGTCTTGTATGAAGATGAGTATTAGATTAATGGACATCTAATGTAATTCCGATGCATAAACCCTACAAATTTGAATCCAATAAATAATTCCCACCAAGTATAAAGTCATGACTCAGATTCTTTATCAAAAATATATTCCTTACTCTTGCATATCTTGAACTGTCAGCTAGCTTAAGGGTACCAGGGAAACTTCCAATCTAATAAATTACCAATGATTCTGTATGCAAAACTAATTCTTCAAACTAGTTTAAACTATTTAATTAACCTTTTAATAGTAAAACACATAAATCTAAAAGTCATCCTACATCCAAAAAAACATGTTATTAAGGCAACAATCACTACAAGCATTTTGACTCTATTGTCTCTTAAACTGTTAAAACTCAGGAAGGGAGGTGCTGAGCGTTACCATGGGAGCAAAGGTGTGAACCAACCTGGTAGGTGGGCGGAGTCAGGCAGAACTAACCTCTGATGGGCACTATGGGCGGGACCCACAGATTCTTCATTCCAACCCATCTTAGTGAACCTTAAACTACAAAACTGTTAACATGCACCTACCTCAGAAACAAGCTGCTTCTTAACTCTCCTGAAAACTCAAAGTTTAATCAATCTGGGATTTAGAAACATTATTCTAAACATGGATTATTGTTTCATGCAACATATATAACAAACATTCATTCCAACAAAACAAAGACAAAACATCAAAGACAGACAAATGGCCAAATTTGAAGCTTCAAGAATTCAAAGAAATTTTTAACAATCTCTTTTCAGAATATGTTTTCTCAGCCATATCTTTTAATGCTATGATTGATCAATTTTGTTATGACAATCGTCAGGATCCTTTTTAAAAAATGAATGCACATAGTCAAAAAAAGATCTCATAGTATTTAGAAGCACAGCAACCGTTTTCTCTTAAATGAATCCAAATTTACTGATGCTGAAACCTTTTGCTAATTCTTTGAACTGTAACTCTGTAATAATAATAACTACAATCCTGAGAGTTATTGTTATAGTTCTATCATGAATTGCTTCAATAGTCGAAGTAGAACAAAACCAGAGGATGAAACAGACTCGGCACACAGGATAAGACGGCAAATGAGGTTTATTTCCACTGTAGACATTGTTTAAGGAATCTTGAGTTGGAGTTTTCCAGAAGCCAGAGGAGGAGGAGGTAAACCCAGGAATCCAAGGAGAGAGAGACAGTACTGGTGATGAGAATATTTACAGTGCAGTCCTTAGGAGGGAGTATTACCAGATGTTGGCAGGCAGGTAGGCCGATAGGCAGGTCGACAGGCAGACAGGCAGGCAGACGGATAGGCAGGCAGACAGGAGTCCACATAACTGAGGTTATGTTCCAGCAAAGGTCTGTATCAGCAGCTACCTTAAGAAGCCCATGAGCTCATTAGGAGAATGCGTTGCAGCTGCAGACAATGAGCTGCCAGAACCAACCAGAAGGGGAGGAGCAGAGATCCTACAGTACCCTCCCCTCAACGATTGCCTCCAGGCAATCCAGAATGTTTTTCAGGATGGCGTTTGTAAAAGGACGCGATGAGAGCAGGGTCCAGGATGTGAGAACGGGGAACCCAAGTTCTTTCTTCAGGTCCATATCCTGCCCAATCCACAAGATATTGAAAACCACGCCCCCTACGCCGAACATCCAGGATACGATTGACCGTATATGCAGGGTGGTCATCAATGAGTCGAGCAGGGGGAGGGGCTTGGTGGGAGGACTCAGGGGGCTTTCCGAGACTGGCTTGATCTGGGAAACATGGAAAGTAGGGTGAATGTGCATGGAAGATGGTAGTTTGAGTCTCACCGCAGATGGGTTGATGATCCTCTCGATGAGAAAAGGGCCAATGAAACGGGGGGCCAACTTTCTAGGAGTATCTTTTAATTTAATATTCCTGGTGGAAAGCCAGACTCTCTGATTGACGCGGTAGACAGGTGCAGCAGAACGGTGACGGTTAGCGAACCTCTTATTTTGTTCCAGAGTGCGTAGGAGGGTCCTCCTGGTCTGTTGCCAGATCCTACGACACCTGGAAACATAATGCTGAATAGAGGGGACCAGGATGTCAGATTCAACACTGGGAAACAGCGGAGGTAGATAGCCCAGTGAAGCCTCAAAGGGGGACAAACCAGTAGCAGAGGAAGTATGTGTGTTGTGAGCATATTCGATCCATGTGAGATATTTGCACCAAGAAGAGGGGTGGTCATTTATTATGCACCTCAAGGCGACTTCAAGTTCCTGGTTGCATGTTTCTGTCTGTCCATTAGATTGGGGGTGGTATCCAGACGAAAGACTTACGGAGGCACCAAGAGCTTTGCAAAACTCCTTCCAAACTTGCGAGATGAACTGCGGGCCTCGGTCAGAAACAATGTCCAAAGGTATGCCATGGATGCGGAAAACGTGGAGAACAAAGAGTTGGGCAGTCTCCAATGCAGACGGAAGCTTGGGTAAAGGAACAAAATGGGCTGTTTTAGAGAATCTGTCAACAACAGTAAGGATGACTGTGCTACCGTCAGATGGCGGGAGACCAGTGATGAAATCAACGGAAATGTGGGACCAGGGGCGGCTAGGGGTGGGCAGAGGTTGAAGAAGACCAGCAGGGAGTTGATTAGTGTTCTTGTTTCGAGCACATGTGGGACAAGCTGCAACAAAATCTTTAATGTTGAGGTTCATAGTCGGCAACCAGAAATACCTTTTGGTAAATGTGATCATACGAGTCACCCCAGGATGACAAGTCAGTTTATTGTTGTGCACCCAATCCAGAACTTTATTGACGACAGAGTTGGGAACGAACAGCTTGCCCACTGGGCCAGTACCTGGGTCAGGTTCGGACCTCTGTGCCTCCCTGATGTCCTTTTCAATGGCCCAGGTGAGGGCGCCCACAATATAAGAATCCGGTAGGATGGAAGCTTCAGTCTTGAGTTGGTCAGAATGAGAGAACTGGCGAGAGAGAGCGTCAGGCTTAATGTTCTTGGAACCGGGTCTGTAGGAGATAGAAAAATGAAAACGAGCAAAAAGCAGAGACCAACGGGCTTGTCTGGGGTTAAGTCTCTTGGCATTTTGAATGTAGGAGAGGTTCTTATGATCAGTCCAAATGAGAAAAGGGACTTCAGTACCCTCTAACCAATGCCGCCATTCCTCAAGCGCCAACTTGATGGCTAACAGTTCACGGTTTCCCACATCATAATTTTGCTCTGCTGGAGACAAGCGACGAGAAAAATAGGCACATGGATGTACCTTATCATCCAGAGGAGACCGTTGAGAAAGAATAGCCCCTACTCCAATGTCAGAAGCATCAACCGTACAATAAATTGTGCACATGGATCAGGATGGGTCAATATGGGTGCTGAAGAAAATAGAGTCTTTAACTCACCAAATGCCCTTTCTGCCTCAGGAGTCCAATGGAACGTTTTCAGAGAGGAGGTGAGTTGAGTGAGAGGTGCAGTGACCTGACTGTAGTTCCTTATAAACCTCCTATAAAAATTTGCAAATCCCAAGAACCTTTGAAGTTGCCTGCGATCAGTTGGAGTAGGCCACTCTGCCACTGCCTTGGTTTTCTTGGGATCAGTTTTGTACCTGCCTGCCTCAAAAATAAAACCCAAAAAAGACACAGATGTGACACTGAATTTGCACTTTTCGGCTTTAACAAAGAGTTGATTCTCAAAAAGTTCTGGAGAACTGTTCTGACATGCTGGCGATGTTCTATGTCCTGGGAAAAAATCAAAATGTCATCCAGATAAACGAAAACAAAGAGGTTGAGAAAGTCACGAAGAACATCATTAATAAGAGCCTGGAAAACAGCGGGTGCATTAGTCAACCTGAAAGGCATAACCAAATACTCAAAATGTCCCAGGGGGGTTTTGAAAGCCGTTTACCACTCATCACCCTCTCGGATCCGGACCAAATGGTAAGCATTGCGCAGGTCGAGTTTAGTGAAGATCTTGGCAGAATGTAATTGTTCATGTATGGAATCAATAAGTGGTAGTGGGTATTTTTAATAGTGATTTGATTCAATCCTCTATAATCAATACAAGGTCTTAATGTGCCGTCCTTCTTACCCACGAAGAAGAATCCGGCGCCAACAGGGGAGGTAGACGGACGAATGATCCCAGATGCTAAAGAATCCTCAATGTACTCTTTCATGACCTTTCTCTCGGGTCCGGAGAGATTAAAGAGTCTGCTGGATGGTAGCGGAGCGCCTGGGAGGAGATCAATAGAGCAGTCATAGGGGCGATGCAGAGGTAAAGAAAGAGCCCCTTGTTTGCTAAACACAGGTGCGAGATTGTGGTATTCAGGTGGAACTTTGGACAGATCAACAGGCTCAGAAGGTTTGAGTTGTTTGATAGAGTGAGAAACAGCAGTTCTTAAGCAGTTCTGGAGACAGAGATTACTCCATCTCTCTACTCTGCCCTCCACCCAATTAATAGCGGGATTATGTTTCTGCAACCAGGGAAACCCCAAAACTAATTGTGGAGAGATGGAAGAGACAACAAAGAACTCACCCCATTCATGATGGTTACCAGAGGTGATGATGTGAAGCTGAGGCACTTTAAATCTCACTTGAGACATGGTTTGACCAGTGATGCCAGTGACAGAAAGGGAATGGTTGAGAGGCTGAGAGGGTATTTGAAGTTTATCAACCAGATCCGAGAAAATAAGATTCTGTTCAGCACCAGAATCAATAAAAGCGTCAACAGGAAACTTCTCTTGGCCAACAATAATAGTGACCGGAAAACACAAACGAGAGACAGGGGAAGAATGGGATATGCTCACCAAAGTCCCCTGACCTATTGATGAGCCCTCTCTTTTCCCTTCTCGGGGCATTTTGTGATAAAATGTCCTCCTCGTCCACAATATAGTCAAAGACCACCCTCAAAGCGACGTTGTCGTTCCTCTGGGGAGAGTCGAGTGTGACCAATCTGCATTGGCTCCGGTTCCGCTGATCCCTCTGAAGAGGAAGTGGGTGCATCGAGGAAAGTGGTTCGAGGCACCAGAGAGTGCTGCCACTGTGAATTGTAGTTCCTTTCTGTTTGTCTCTCTCTTAGACGGTTGTCAATGCGGATCAATAGGTTGATTAATTCATCCAGTCTTTCGGGTTCATCTCTCAAAACCAACTGGTCCTTTACTTGATCAGCAAGGGAATTAACAAAAATACACTTGAGTGCCGCTTCATCCCAACCCACCTCCTGCGCTGCCACCCGGAAGTCGATGGCGAACTCCGCCAACGCTCTCCTTCCCTCCAGAAGGGGAGGAGCAGAGATCCTACAAGTTCACCTTTTGTTTGGCTCAATTTGATCGCAGCTGCATTGCAGAATTTCAGGTTAAATGCAAAGAAATATTTTTAATTCAATTCAAATTCAAAGATACTTTATTGATCCCCGAGGGGAAATTAGAAAAGTCGGCATAGACATTTTTATGGTATACTCAAACTAAACAAAACTGCAGTGTTTGAATTAGAAATTAAGATAAGAAGCTTGACTCCAAACTGGACGTTTTCCCACATAGTGTTTCAAAAAGAACAAACATCATTTTCTTTAATTTAGGCTATTTAAATTTTGAGAGTTGGGGAAAACTTATTACTAGAACCCCTCTTTTACAATCCAAATGCTGATAAATGTTCCAATATTTTATCTCTTAGTAATCTGAAATCACCTTGTGTACCTTTGTACTCATATGTATTCTTTTAATCTTTAAACCCTAAGAAATCAAACAAGGAGACTGGAGTTTGAGCCAACCATCCTCTTTAGTGTTGAGAGGACCTTTATTTCTTTTCTTTTCCTAAAATGGAGGATTTTACTTGTCTTGATTCTTGTTCCAAAACTAAACTCTTCAACCCCAATCTGTGTTCCCCAGAGTAGAGATTTTGAGTATTATTGCATTTCAAAGCCACCAAATGACTTGAACTCATCATTGGCTTAGATCTATTTTAATAGGTAATCGGTCTACCTTTAATTAAATATTATAATTTTATGGACCCAAAATCTATGGCTTACGGGCTTCAGGAGTCCAGGAACCACAAGTTGAGTACTACTCCATTGAACAATGGTGTTAACTTTCTGCAGAGATTGAAGGATTGGCTCAATATATTATTTCTGCTTGGACAATAATCAGATTTAAAATTATTAGTTCACAGCTCCTAATTTACCGCAGATCATATTTGCTTCTAACCCAGTTCATGAGAAGCTTCAGACAAACATTATGCTAAAAAGCCAAAAACAAAACAAACAAAAACCCAGATCTGTTTTAAAATAAAGAAAAAGCATGCTTAAAAAAACTTGTTACTGTGGTGGAAAATAACTCCATGGTTCTGAAGGCCTTTTCATGCAGAGACTTTTAGGAAACATGAGATTAGTTTAATTTTTGTGTGGTACCAATGTCCAATCAGATTCTTTCTAAATAACCCCATTTTTCATTCTCATTTTAAAGGTTTGTTTTACCAAGGGAAATGTGTTTAACAAAACCAATTACTCTCAAAGTTTTAAAAGTTTTAGCTGGTGATATCTTAGAAAACAACAAGTGTTTTAATATTCCTATGCAACACAGATCAGGTTTCTCTTTCCTTCTCCAAAGGGAGAAAAAAGGAAACTGCAGAACCAAGCCTTTCATAGTTTTTGTCAGGACCTGATATAAGGTACAGTGTAAATCAATACGCTGCATGAATCAGAAGAGGGAAGAAAAAACCTAATATAACCTCATCCCAGCAGCTGCTGTGAAAAACAATGAATTTGTACTTTCCATAAGCGTCAGTTAGCACTTGCGGACAAAAACTGCACCAAACTGTAAGTACTGTGTCAGAAACTGTATGAAGACCATCTGCAGTAGAACTAAGCCTGTTTTAATGAGGTATCTACCCATTAGATTTATGGGATACAAACTCTGACAACAGAAAATAATACCTGAAGGAAAAACCCATCAGGTTTTACGCATGCGTTGGGTTTTTAAAAATGCTCCTTCATGAGATCTGTCCTGAGAATACCATAGAAACACATGGTTACTGCTGAGTTTTGGAGATGTTGTAACTTCCTCTGCTTTTAATAACTTTTAATAACTAGAATAATTTACCCTAAATATTCTGCGACGAAAGGGAACATGTTTCTCTAAAAGAATTAACCGCAAAGTATCAAATGAGCTAAGTTATCACCCTTTTGAAGATACTTTTCCAACCCTAAAATAATATTTTAACCCGCTATATCTGTCAACGTCAAGCAAGCATCACATGAGCAGCAGTTAATAAGCGTTCTTCGTTGCAGAAAAGAGGAAAAGATTTATGCAAATGTGTGTGTGTTTGTACGTTACCCCCATCAGTTTCTTAATCGCTCCAGAGTCAGACTGTCAGGCACACAGTTCTCTATCAGTCCAAAAAACAACCAGGCCTTTCCCCGGTCTGTTGGTGAGACATTCAATCATTCTTTGTCCACTTTAACTTCTTTCAAGAGGGAGAAAGAAGAAACTTTGCTCCGGTTTCTCTTCTGCCCGCATAAGATGCTTTCAATATAAATCCAGTGCATTCACTCTTCTGGCTCTTGCAAACAGCATGGATCGTTGTCCATCTCAGTGGGTCCAGACTTCTTCTGAGTTTCGTTTTGGTGGAAACTCACACTGCGATTTGCAACAAGCAGGCAGGCAGGAAGGCAGATCTCTCTCTTTCAGGCCATGCTGGAGAAGCGTCTCTGGTGTAGTAGCCATGGAGAAGGGCAGGTTTCTAAAATCCAGACTCAAAAACGCAGATGTTGAACTCAAATCCCATATATGTGTGTATTTGTGTGTGAGAGAGGCAGAAGAAAAAGTTTAGTATAGGTTCAGATTTTGCACAAAGAAATATTATCAGTCAGTCAGTCAGTTGTCCCCCTGCCTGTCACTTCCTTTCATAACATGCACTATACTCCTTTCTAGGACAACTTTCTTTTCGCATCTCTAATGTCCCTTTTACCTTCTTTTCCGACTGATCGCAATATTTAAGACAAACGAAAGTTTGAACCTTTTTTTTTTTTTACTTATTTACACTTAAACTTCCACATTGTAAAAAACCAATGTTATCTTCCAAATTAAAGCACAGTTAACACAATCATTCCCACTTTTTCCTTTCATTATTTTATAAATCAGAGTATGAAGAAGGAGACACCCCTGATGCCTCAAGGTTCCGGAAGGATTTTTTTTACCTGTTCAGCGGCACGTCTGCCGTCAGGCTTTTCTCCTTTATGAGGTGTAGAAAATTGCTAAAAACCACCCGCAAAACCCTGTGTTTTGCTTTATCCCATTGTTACCAATGAGAACCTCCCTGTCATTCCTTAACAGGGCAACCGGGCCCTCAGCTGATGTGCTCCATCTCGCAACTCTGGAACCTAATTAATTAGTTAGGAGATGATGGTTAATGTGTAATAAAAATAATAATATACATTATATCATACAGAGCAACTTCTCACCCAGATATATTTGAAGACAAATAGTTCGGATCCAATTGGCCAGAAGCCGCAGGTGGGCACCAGAACTCCCCTCCGTAAAATGGAGGTGGACTGAGGACAACGTCTCCAGGCTGGCCAGGCATCCGTGTCCCATCCTGCGGTCTCCTCTGGCACGATAGATCCTGTTCGTGACGCTAAAATTGTTGTGGAATTTTCTTATCAAAGTGGGTAGAAGTTGACTCACAAGAAGAGAAAATCCAGACTTTGTCTTTATAAGTTTTATTCAAAGGCATTCAGCGTTTGAATGACTGTCACCGAGCAAGTCAGTTGAGCAGAGCCCCGATCAACATTTACACACAGTATTTATACCAGAACATGACAGTGTTATCTCAACACTTCAAAGAGTCTGTGTTTTATGACCCCAGACCCTTCTCGGGTTCAGAGGTGACGAAGTTATCTAGGAACCCATCTGTCCTTCCCAACACATCATCCTAACTGTGGGTTTTAACCATTAAACTTCTGATAATGGCTTTTACAGCTTACTCCCTAACACAGATGTTCACAGGAGTGAGGTAACCCAAAGGTCATACACTGTGGAATGCTTACTGCAAGAATTTCCATCACAGAAGACTGTGTCTGAGACAATACGCGAGAAACAGCTGCGGATGTCTGAGGTCTGGTCACTTATTCATTAAACAGTGGATGTGTATTGACTGAGACAATGGTCGAGACTTTGGCCCGGGAAAAGAGCACGGGTCGTCTTAATTACTTTGTCTGAGACAATACACAAGAAACAGCTGTGGATGCCTTAATTCAATAAACAGTGACTGAGGATTTTATAACCTTTATTTTTTATTTTTTCAGTTTCTTGTGTATTGTCCAAACAAAGACTTTTAGCTGTAGAATCCATTTCTAATTTGGAAACAGCATACTGAGCACTCATAAAATTTGAGATAATTCCATGTTTGGCTTACTTTTTTAACTATTTTCTCAGTTAATTGGTTTCTCTGTTTTAGATCATCTCTACAAGTTACTGGTGCAGATTCGATTACTCAAACATTTGAGCAGAGGAAGAAAGGTTCTGTATCTACTTTTTGTCTTCCTTGTTTTTTAGATGTAAAAACATCCATCTAAATAACCCCTGTGTTAAAACAAAATTAATTTACAATTCTGTCAGGTTCTCTCTTTTTATCAGAATTTTGTGTGATGTGCCTGCATTAACCTGAGTGACCTTTTAAAGTGGAGAAACTACATGTTTTGTTTTTAGATGTAAAAAACATCTAAAAACATACAATTAGAAAGATTCGCTTCCTTGTAATGACAACATCCGGCTAATGACAACATCCGGTTAATGACGACATCCGGCTAATGACAACATCCGATTACAGATGATATCCGGCTACGTCACCGGAAGGCCCACCACCGGAAGTCCCGCCCTAGGATGTCCCAGTCACTGGAAGTCCCGCCCACCTGTCAAAATTTTCACACCTCGTTTGATTGAAGGATGTACATTTAGTCTCTCGGTGTAGATGCAGAACGGTGTTAGAACCTACATGTTACAGACATGAAAGCATCACAAAGTTGCTGCAAATTTCTTGGCTACACATGCATAACGCAAAGCTCCTGTTCCATCACATCCCAAAGGTGTTCTATTGAATTAAGGTCTGGCTGACTTACTAAAATTAGCCATCACAAGATGGGAAAACTGATATCATAGGGATGGACATGCACAACAATAATCCTCAGGTAAACTGTGGCATTAAAACTATAGATAGTTGGTACCAGAAGTGTTTCGAGACACTATGTCCATGGCAAAAGCCATGTTATTGGGATTTTATCTGAATGATCAACAGGGTGTATTGCATAATTGTAAGAGGGGTTGGAAAATGAAATGTGGTTTTCAGACTATTTTGCTAAAAAATATTACAATTGTGGGGCACATATGTATACGCTGAGTTTGTACTTATAGAAGAACCATTTTTGCTACATTTTACATTTTGTGCCATACTCGCTCATGCAGTATGTGGAGCTGAGTGACATTCAGAGGGTGGACAACCCATCCAGTAGGACCTGCAGCATGTCCCACACCTAACACACCAGGTCTCAGTTTTCTTTTTTTTTTCTTCCCCTATTTATTATGGAGTTATGGGAGCAGCTGCTGAACCCTCTGAATCCAGGACTATAGTAGCCATAGCTAGTATACGAGGGAGGCAATATTTCCTCATCCTTTCTTTAGACACAAGGCTCTTCCCCAACATCTCCAAAAAAGTATCTATCTCTCGTTGTCGGTTGGATCCATTCATCCATCCATGGTCTTCCTCTTATCCAAGATCGGGTCATGGGGGTAAAAAGGTTGTTGTGGGAAACCCAGAAATCTCCAGGTGATCCTATACCAGAAGGGAGAAATAGTAACCAAAGCAAGTCATGGGTCTGCTTGGTGAAATCCTCAGGAGTAAAAACACAAATGCATTAAGAAACACAAGCACAAGTTTAGTTTAGTTTTCTTTAACTATTGTATTTGTGTTTATTGTATTTATGTTATGTTGTGAAATGTTAAAGGTTGTATGGTTATTGTGTAATCTTTCTGTTGTTTCTGTTTGTTTCTAGTGAGACAAATTTTCCACTTGTGCTGGGAAACACATGAAAAAAAGCCACTTGGCTAATTCCTGTGCATTTACAGCAATGTCACTTAATGTACATTGTCCTCTGTAAATTGAATTGAATTAAATTAAAAAATAATGCACTTAATTCATAGGTCTATAATTAGGAAAAAATATCGATTTTAGTGTTGAACAGTAAAAATGAAATATTTTACTTTCATCCTCAAAATTGAAACCCTAGCATATCATAATCCATGTTTATATTTTAAACTAGCTGTGAGACTAAAGATGTTGTTTTAACAAAAGCCAATAGGACATGTGAGGGGCAAGTTCGCAGGAAGGTCAACCTATCAACCTGTCAAAAAGTTTGATGAAATGTTTCCATGTAAATCTCTGCCGAAAAAGAACAGTCATGGTGGGCAATTGTCATTTGTCCTACATATATCCTTGATCAATACTGTTGTTAATTCTATATCACACATGAATAGATAAGCATGGTAAGATAATAACATAACATGGCCCCAAAATACACGTTTTATATGTATTTTAGTTTACTTTACAAAGATCTCATTTAGAAAATGGGACATTGGTTCTCGGAAACCAGCCCTGAGACCAGAGGTCATTAACTGGCGGACCGCGGTCCGGGGCTGGACCCAGAAGCTGTGCCATCCGGACCCATACCTACAGAAAATTAAAGGGGTAATATTTAAAACTTGACGGGAGCTTTTATTTTAACTTGCATCGCTTTTATAGACTTCACGGCAGCGTCTTAGTGTGTACGGAAAAGGACAGACCAATTGCATTACAGTTAAGCCACACCACGTGATAGCTCTCAGCCAAACAAGTCTGTGCATTCCTGGCGGTAAATATTGTGACTGCAGGAAGTGCAGAGAAGTCAGACGAGAAGGAGGCAAAGTGACACACGAAAGTTGAGGAGATACAGACAGCCACGTCATAGAAAGTAGAGAAAGAGACTAGTGAGACAAATAAAGGGAGAATAACAACTGCGCCAGTGAAAGGAAGTCAGGACAGTGCTACAAAGAGCTGAACGAGACGGGTGGGGCAGAGAAACGGAAAGATAAGAAAAGATGGCGCTTTCTAAAAAAAGAAAAGTGGACAGTGAAAATAGGATCTTTAATCCGGAATGGACAGACTCATTTTTATTCATCCTTCCCGCTGGAAGCACTAAACCAGTGTGCTTCAAATGTTCAGAAACCGTAGCACTTATTAAAAGTGCCAATGTGAAATGTCATTATGAGACAAAACATAAATGTTTTGAACATACATACCCAGTCAAATCTGAAGTAAGAGCACAAAAAGTAAGTTGTCTGAGAGCCCAGTATGAGCAGTCCACCAGGATCCTGAGCCACACTTTCACTGCCCAACAACGAGCTCATGAATGTTCCCTCAGAGTTGCTTGGATTTTGGGTCAACACAAAAAAGCATTTCCTGAGGCAGGGGTTGTCACAGAATGCATGAGTGCAGTAGCTGAAACACTACTTGAAGGGAAACAAAAACAAGAACTGTGTGATAAAATAAAGCAAATACCCCTATCAGCCTCATCTACAACAAAAAGAGGTGAAATATTGACCCAGGATGTGCTATCTCAGTTAGATGAAGCCATGCGCAAAGCGCCATGTGTAGGTTTAGCTGTGGATGAGTCCACTGACATTTGTGACAACGCTCAGCTGTTAATTTATGTCAGGTTTTTCAACATAAACCAGAAAATATTCTGTGAAGACTTGCTAGGTGTCACTCCCCTTCAGACCAGTACAAGAGGAGAGGACATCTACCTGACCATTAAGGAGATGTTAACAGAAAGAGGAATAGAGCCAAAAAAATTGTTTCCATAACCACAGATGGAGCTCCTGCTATAATAGGGAGAGAAAAAGGAGCTGTTGCAAGACTGAAAGAAGCCAATCCTGATCTAGTAGCATACCATTGCATCATTCACCAGTCTGTCCTCTGCGCATCCCTGTCAGATGAGAATGCTGAGGTGATGAATATAAAGATGAAAATGATACATTTTCTCAGGGCATCCTCATCCTACCAGCATCGCATGCTAAGAGAATTCCTCAAAGAAGTTAATGCCGATGCTGATGATCTTTTGCTTCACAATAATGTGAGATGGCTCAGCAAAGGAAGGGTATTAGCATGCTTTTGGTCCATTAGGAAGGAAGTTGCATCTTTTTTGGCAGAGCTTAGAAGTCACAAGGCAAAACAGTTTTCTCACTTTTTAGAAAATAAGATATACATGGACAATGTGGCCTTTTTGGTTGATGTTACCTCCCATCTGAATGAACAAAATTTGAGACTACAGGGCAAGGACAATTCTGTCTCTGAGCTGATGACAGCCGTCCGCTCCTTTCAGAGGAAGCTTGAGGTGTTCAAGGAAGACCTGCAGAGAGAGTGTGCCCACTTCCCAGAACTACAAGAACAGGTTCAGGGGGAACGAGAAGTGTCTTTCTTTGTTGATTTTATTGATAAGCTGATTATAAACTTCAGAAACCGTTTTGACAGCTTCAGCTTTGGACCACAGCTCAACTTGTTCATTCAGAACCTATTTCTCATCACAGATGTCAAGAGGTTCTCGGAGGAAGTGGCACAGCTACTTAAATGGGTAGATCATGGGCCTCTCCAGATGCAGTTGATTGATCTCCAAGCAGATGTGGCCCTGAAAGAGCAGTTTGAAAGAACTGACCCTCCCTCTTTCTGGCTTCAAATGGTCCCTGAAACAACCTTCTCAGGTCTAAAGAAAGTAGACATATACATCCTGACCATGTTTGGCTCCACACACAACTGTGAAGCAGCTTTTTCTGTAATTATCAAAACTAAATACCGTTCAAGACTCACTAATGAACACCTCCATATGTGCATGAGAATGGCTTTTACTCCATTCAAGCCAAGGTTTAAAGTTCTGGCAGGGGAAGCTCGAGCTCAGTTTTCTCACTGAGAAAAAAGTGGGAAACTCAACACAAAAGATGAATAAAATAAGCTTCTAAAGTTGTTGAAATTTCTTATCTGTTAATCTGTTGAGATTGTTGACGTAACAGAAAATTCCAGCTCTTTGTTTTAGTTTTTTTTCATATTCTGAATTTAACACTTAAAATGAAGTTACCATGTCATTAATATTGTCCTATTTGCAAATGTAGCTCAAATGTATTTAGCTAATGAAAGAAAATTGCACATATGGGCAGTTATACATATGTTCAGTTCCATGATATGTCACAATATAACAACAATAAATACTGAAAGCATTCTATGAGTTGAAGTGAATTGAGTGTAAGGTATTGATCATATGCAGATGATGAGACAGCTACAAGGCTACTTAAATATATATTAAATTGAATAGTTACATTTTATTATCTTCCAGACTCCTTCTTAAACAAATTTTCTCTAACTGGACCTTTTCAAGTTTTAGTTGAATACCCCTGCCTTAGACTATCCATTTTAATAATACAGCAGTGAAGTGGTAGTTAGTGGAGGCGGGTGGATTTACTCCAGTGCCTCCAGTGGCAGAGCAAAGTATTACAAGAAGAAACACTTCTCAAGCCTCTCAAAATGTTCATTTTCTCATTTGCCTTTCAGAGCAGAACAAAAAACAACTAAAAGTTTAAAACTTTTTCCGGCTAGATTTTTTTTAATTGCAGCTCACTTCTAAAGTCATGAGAAAAAGATAATTTGGTGATACTTAGAAAATGTCTATTATTTTTTTGTTTTCACTTGCCTTTCAGGGCAGAACAAAAAAACAAGACACTGTATGTGTTCCCAGACCAGTAGAGATATATAGTAACCCGAGCAATTTCTGGGTGGTGAGATCCACAGTAGTAAAAAGCACAAATGCATTGAAGGAGCGAAAAAATCAGCAATCATAAAGAACACTTATAACATAAGAATAAAACGTTATGCACTCATTCAAAGGTGTTTAATAGGAAAAAAATGGTTGATTTTGGTGGTAAACAGTAGAAATGAAATATTTACTTTCATTTCTGAAAATTGAAGGCCTAGCATTTCATACTCATTGTTTATATTTTACACTGTGAGACTAAAAACTGTTGTTTCAATATGAGGACACTTTCTCCTCATATGACTTAAGAGGCTAATCAGTTCTAAAGTGAAGGCTTCACAGAAACTAATATCTGACTTATATTTGACATATTCGGGGCTTGTAAAATAGCAGCCCCAAACACGTTACATGCAAAATAACAAATTGTTTGAGAGTTGTTTTTTTTTTGAGACAGAAACATCCATAATAAAAGAGAAACATCTTTTAGCATCAGTTAATTTATTTACATGTAAGCCTGTCTATGCAAACTCATTCATTTCCTAGAACTGCTTGAAATAATCTAGTAAAGTCCAGCAAGTAGTGTGTGTGGGCTGGGACTGCTGGACATTGTGATGTCACATAGAGTGACATCAGATTCTTTTAGAACTTGTGTCAAAAAGAGAAGAACTTTACCCAGAATTCCCACATTTCTATCTGTGGAGCTGAAAGGGAGAGACAGACTTTAAGAAACTGAAGCAAGATTTCATTTACTCAGCTATAACACAATGAACATCATTCAAAGTAAGTATTTAGTGAGGCAAATAACACAAATTTAACTCCTGGGTAAGATTTTTTGAAGGAACTGTGACAGTAATGTTAGAGCTACTTTTAACAAGATAGACTTTCAGTTTTTCAGCTCGAAATCAAATTGTTTTAGTTACTGTTTAAATTGATTATTGAACATCTCCTAATTGTGCTCTAAGCACTTTTCTGCATGTTTGGCAACCTGTTTGAGTAAACATGTGAGAGCAGAAAACAAAGAAACAGCAGTAAAAATCTGATTAGCAACACTTTGCTCAATTATAGCTTTGAATTTACAAAAACGGACAAAAGAAAGTTTACTGTACCGTCGTGTCATATGTTTGAAATGCTTTTTGTCAGAGTCACTGACCACCTTCTCCTGTCTGTTTTTCTTCAGCTAAGTTAAGAAGAAGCCTTAGACTACTTTATAATGGATACTACAACTCTGATGGGTTACCGACCATTTCATACAGAGAGACCAGAGTCAGGTAAGTTGAATCATTAAATATTTTTAGATCTTACAATCATCTGCTGACGAACAAACATGTTTACACATTTGTAATTGTTCCACCTTGGCCCACAAGGAGGTGCAGAAATCGTCGGCCTGTAAAGACGGATAAAACAGAGGTCCCTGTACAAGATAGATTTGACAGCAGCATAAAGGCAAACCAGAAGAAGTACACACTGTTACAGTTTTGGTGGATCGTCATTGTCCTCTCTCTGTTTTATGGTAACTGCTCTCCTTTCACAAACAAACAATTTGGAAGTGTTGTAGAAAATCTGTCTTTTAAAAGCCATGTCACTGACTGTCATTTTCTGCTCATTCCTCCTCATCCATCAGGAAGTACCTGCCTGTTTACTGCCCTGCAATCGAAACCTTCAGAGTCACTTATTACGCCAGCTACAACGGACACGGTACGCTTTTCTGTACTTAATCTAAACACTAGTTTCAATTTCTTGCATTGTTGTTCACAGGTCTTAACCCCAGGATGTAAGGATCAGGAAAAACATTCAAAGGATCTGCATGAAGAGTTGCTGAGTTTGAAGAAAAAGCTGGACTACCTTCTACCATCAGCAGATCTGTTGCCCAACTTTGCTCTGGAATCTCAAGGTAAGCAATTAGTATATCATAAATCAGCGATAAGATCGTAAACCAGATTGCATATTTTCAATATTAAGGTTTCCTGACTGACATTATTGGTGTTTTGTGTTTGGTACAGGAGCAAGGATTTTACACCAAAGGACCTCAGACACATATCAGATGGTAGAAGCATGTCGTTGGTTTGGATTACCAATATGGCGACCAGCTGTAGACCCAAAGATTGTTATACAGGTATGAACGACACTCTAAACATTAAATGAATGTTAGGCTGTGTGGTAATTCTTTTTTTTCTATAAAATATTACGGTGGGATTTTTCTTTTCTCTTAGTCTTG